>NC_138943.1:1597500-1855000 GCF_965226115.1 Aulonocara stuartgranti
GTTAGCTCGGTGGTGAGTAACCTTCAGTAATAGTAATAAATCTCACAGCAATAGTACATTCATATCGTTTTAAAAGGCATGACAATATATCAAGTAATCCAAGGTATTCAGAATACGTTACTCACATTGAGTAACTTAACAGAATATGTCCAAAAAGTTGATTCTGTTCATCTGGACGTAGCGTTTTGTGGGAGAAACGTGACTTCTTCAGTCTCAGCTGACTGTAGGTTTCCCCAATCTTAGGGAGATCAGTTCCTTAATCTTAATTATGCAAGGAACTGACCTCCCAGCCCATTGTTCCTTCAGTGGGCTGGTTTCAGTCATATGCAAATGTACTGTTTATAAAATTGAAACCTGCAGTCAGCTGAGACTGAAGAAGTCACCTGATGATGACGAAACGTTTCTCCCACAAAACGTCTGGGATGTTTGGAAGGATTCTTTAAAAGACAGGGCGTTTAGTTTCATACTTTCACAAATATATCAATTTAAAAAGAAAACGGAGAACACCCTGCTTTGATACTCGATAGCTGTTCAAAAGACTCAAAAGATATTTCAGACTAAGTCAGATTCAGATATCCTTTCGGACCCAAGGACTCATTTCAGGGATGGGGTGGAGTTCTTCAAACTTGTAGCCTCAGGCTGCTCCTGGTTTAGCCGTGTACCTAATAAACTGACAAAGTATGTGATACAGTCTGTGTAGAAACAGAGATAAGCCTTTTCTCCACACTTGACAAGGTAAAATGTTTGTTTAGTGCTGAAAAAGAACCCGCAGCTACATCCAACCATCCATCCATGATGCTCCCCTCGCTCTCTGTGACTCTGTGGTGGCCATGCATCATATATATCATACAGGAGGTAAAGAAAGTGGATTTAAGATGAAGGAACTCCTCTGCGCCTCTCTCTCTGTCCTCGGTTGTATAAGCTGCTCTTCTTTGAAATCAAATGATTAGACAGCACTATATGCAGCCATAATCCTTAGCATATTGATGGGAAAATAGCGCATACATACAGATAGATATCTCAAGTGTACAATAGAAATGAATAAATCTCATATTGATACCTGTGAAATAGCTCAGGCATATTTCAACATCAATATCTCATCTGATTCATGAGCTGTGTGGAGATTTAAGCTGATGTTGTGGCTCACAACAAAAAACCCTCTGAGATCACATGCTACAATCATCACTACAGACATCAATACGTTTTCATATCCTCTGATATTCACTGGGTAAATATTATTATTATTATTAAATCTTCCTCACTGCTTCCTACCTCATTCTTTCAACTTCTGTTTGGCCTTCTTCTCGTGACCAGCTGGTCTTTAGTAGAAATGTTCTTGGTCCTTATTTTCATCCTCTCATGGTACCAAGGTCGTGGTAGCCTTAAGCATCGCTGATGTTTCACCTCTCATCGAACCGGGAAAAGGCCGTGCTTGAGGATTCATAACAGGACGGCCAACGTCATGACAGTAATGTCCAACTTTTACACTCTGTGATACAATCACCAATCAAAGCCCGGTTCCCTAAGAGTTATAAAGTAACTGATTACAATGGGGACGCCGTGACTTTCACAAGGAAAGAGTCACGATTAACATGATGTTAGTTCACTGAACTGAACACCATCAGCAGCAGTACACGAGATCAGACGCTTTAGTATGCTCATTGCTCTCTCCAAGTATCCTGACTGCACTCTGAGAAAGTTAAAGTCAGTGAAAGGCCAATCAACCTCTAACTTCATTGTACAACCACCAGAGTGGAGACCTTAAATACAGAGGTCAACGTTTTCGACTTCAAATCAATACCTGGAGTCCATTAAGCTGAGAGCTCTGACATAGGAGTCCGTTTGGATCAACGAGTTTATGAAAAAGTCTAAACTTTCAGTGTCAGAACAATCAGAATCAATCAGCCATCAACATTTCATATCTCCTGCTCCCTGTGTCGGTCTCAGGATGGATCTGCAGGTTGAGAAAATCAATTACGCTACCTTGATTAATGTTAATGTTCATTCATTTAGCATCTACCACTGAAAAATCCAGTATTTCAGACTGATAACTGGTCTAAACTCATCTTACAGAATTAAACATACTGATCCATTTAATCAAGTGCAATAATGAAAATTAAAACTTGAAGGCAGGATTTCACTTGCATAAAGAAGTTTTTGGTGAACCCCTCAAAGAGGAGGAGAATTCATCGTCCAGCAGTACACAATCCTCAGAGACTCTTGAGTACTCCCTTCTCTTCTTTGGCTCTTTGTTAAATCCAGAATTAAATTCAAAATCCTTCTCCTCACATACGAGGTCTTGAATAATCACACCCCGTCTGGTCTTTATGTGACATCACTTAAAGACCGGATTAGTTGGCCTGCTGGCCAGCCCATGCAGCAGTATATGAATGACTAACCTGGTATTGTGGATGGATTATCTTAGTTGTTCTCCTGACTGAACTTTGGTCCGTTTACAGCATCCTGCCATGCGATTACATTTGTCCCTAACCATCGGGAACCCTCACGTTAACTTTTATCGAGTGGAAAAAAGTTAGCGTTCATCCTCCAGCTTCTCTGTGTTTATGCTAACATAGCTGTGTCGCTAGCGATCACGTAGCACATCATTATACCAGCTAGCCCAACTTCAGTAACCCTACAAACGTCACTGCTGTTTAGTTTTCTGTCTTCATTTATGTTGGAAGTGACAGCAGAGCTGTACGTTTGAATGCTTCAGAAATCTCTCAGTCAGAACATGCTATATCCTGTTTAGGTGGAAACTAGCGAGCTAACTTTCTGCTAACTTCTAACTTCATTACACTTCATAAATTATTTTTTGATGGATGCCTGGATGTTAAATTTAATTGTTACACCTGGTAAAGCAGCAACACTGATCATTTTATTAAACATGAAAGAATTTGTAACTCTGAGTGATGCCGCAGTGTTCGTTTGGGACCTGAAGCAGAGTTTGGACCCAGAAATGGCTAATGACATCAGACTTAAAGGTCAGATAGAGCACGTTGCTCTCTGAATGTCTGTGTGAGGCTCCCTTACAGTCTTTAGACATAGCTTGCTAATAAAGCTAGCTGGAATTAGCTGATGAATTAACACTCCTCTGTCTTGTCTAAATACGGTCAGTTCTCGCTCCAAAAACAATAAAGCAATGGCAGGTGCAGAGTTTAGACATCAAAGGTTATCCATGTTTTTTATGTTAATGGTTAGTAGATTAGAGCCCCACCAACACACTGATGAGACCAGTATATCAGTAAATATGAGCTCTTTATCTGCATTTAAAACACTGATGAATGGCAAAGTAACAAAACGACAGGGAAACCCCCTTTAACCCAGTTATGAATGTGGACATTGCATAGTTTGTCGAGCAGAGGGCACTCTGGAGTCTGGGCTTTTTTTATTATTAATTTCTAGTTCTTGGTTTGTGTTTGATTATGTTAGTTCCTTTTCATGCACAGTCTCTTCATCAGCGTCTCCTGTGGAAGTCAGTCTTTTTCCATCATAACTAAAGCTGAGACTGGGTTTAGTTCTGCCTGCAGAGGCCTGTATTCTGGGCCCGCTCTCTCCCTGCTGACAACTTTTAGGGAATCTCTTGATGTTTCATGTGTCTGAAAGAAAAAAATATATCATTCAAATCTTAGATTTTATGATCACCAAGTGCTGTTACTGGTCTAAAAAATTCAGTACCGTAATGTGATTTGCAAACAGAAAATGTGGAAGGTTCATAAAATCAGAAGATAGAGCTGTTGTAACGTGTAACAACCCTTATTGTGTTATAGCACCACTAGGGGGTGGTTGCCCTACTATTGTAGTAGTTGGGGGGAGTCTCCTAGTGGGTGTGTGAGTATAGCGGCAGCTCATGTTATGTTCTCAGGAGAAACCTTACCGTTGTAACGGGCTGGCGCCGGCGACTACAGATCCCTGCACATGTATGTACGGACAGAGTAGAGCCGTGGAGACCTGGCTCGTATGGTCTTATTTTGCTGACGACGAATAAAGGTCTGTTGTTTGATTTAACTGACTGGGTTTGAATTTTCCGGCTAACCTCCACACCACACGCTCGCTGGACCTGCTAGCCGCTCCTTCCTCGCCAGACTGCTGTGACAAAGGGATTGCATCAGATTTCACAGGCGTACTTAGTAGAGTCTCCAGGACAGATGCTCAGAAATGATTCATGCAAAATCACTATTTATCTGTAAAAAAACAACATAAATTTCTTAGAAATAATCTGGAATATATTTAACATAAATTTTGGGTGCTTCAGATAATTACCTCTGCACACTCTGCAGTAGGACCGCCCTGGCTGTGCTGATGCTGGCTAGTTATGCTACGCTGCTGCATTTTCAGATTAGGTTAATAACATGTTTTGTCCTGCAGCCATTTGAGCTTAATCTCAAGTCTCTGGTCTGCAGATAAAATAAATACAAGTGAGCGTCAGTGTCTCCATATTTGATTATTCTCCTTTCAAATTCAGCAACACTGCAGGCGACAAACGTCCACCACACACACACACACACACACACACACACACACACACACACACACACAGTGCACACAACGCTGCAGAGGGAATCACAAAGGCAAACACACACAGCAAGGTGCATGGACACACACACACACACTCCACACAGGGGAACCACAATTCAATGTCACAGCCATTTTACTATCATCTCAGCCATGGTTAGTATTCTGTCACCGTGCCCGGTTTACTATGAAGCAGTGCTCATTTGTATGTTGATAAAATGTAATCTCCCAGGTGCCTGGCTGCATTTGTGAACACTGTCCTTCTGACATTTGCAGAATGCCAAGCAACACATTTCTCTGCCAGTCGGGTGAAAGTGTGCGTTTCCTCAGCCAAATGTGTGTGTGAGACATTAACTGTTTTTGCTGCATGTGCCAGTCAAGACCCCTGAACTTGTGTGTGTGTGTGCGTGTGTACACCCTTGAATCTGTGTGTACACTTCCTCCCAGTCCCACGAGGTGTGGGAGAAACCAAGACAACAGTAATGATCATGTCTGATTGGAATTAAATCCTCAGATAATAAGATGAGTCTGGCCTTTCAAACTGAGCGCTTGCTGTACCACACGTGTCACAGAGGGAGGGACGCTGGTGGAGACGTTTAAATTTTGCAGCCCACAAGCCAACAGGAACCAACATACCCACGCTGAGAGAGCTTGAGACATCAGTGTTCGTGTCCCTGTCAGGACTCTTGCTGCAGCATTTTGGATCAGTTGAAGGCTTTTCAGGGAGTTTTTAGGACTTCCTGATAATAATGAATTACAGTCGTCCAGCCTGGAAGTAATAAATGCATGAACTAGTTTTTCAGCGTCACTCTGAGACAGGATATTTCTAACTTTAGAGATGTTGCACAAATGGAAGAAAGCAGTCTTACATATTTGTTTAATATGTGCATTGAAGGACATGTCCTGGTCAAAAATGACTCCAAGGTTCCTCACAGTGTTACTGGAGGCCAAGGTAATGCCATCCAGAGTAAGAATCTGGTTAGATACCATATTTCTAAGATTTTCAGGGCCGAGTACAATAACCTCAGTTTGATCTGAACTAAGAAGCAGAAAGTTAGCGGCCATCCAGGTCTTTATGTCTTTAAGACATTCCTGCAGTTTAACTCATTGGTGTGTGTTATCTGGCTTCATGGACAGATAGAGCTGGGTGTCATCTGCATAGCAGTGAAAATGTATGCTATGTCTTCTAATGATGCTGCCTAAGGGAAGCATGTATAATGTAAACAGAATTGGTCCTAGCACTGAACCCTGTGGAACTCCATAATTAACCTCAGTGTGTGAAGAGGACTCTCCATTTACATGCACAAACTGGAGTCTATTAGATAGATATGATACAAACCACTGCAGTGCAGTACCTGTAATACCTACAGCATGTTCTAATCGCTCTAATAGGATATTATGGTCGACAGTATCGAACGCTGCACTGAGGTCTAGCAGGACAAGCACAGAGATGAGTCCACTGTCAGAGGCCATAAGAAGATCATTTGTAACCTTCACTAAAGCTGTTTCTGTGCTGTGATGAGCTCCTTCTAAACGTCAGTAAGACAAAGGAGCTGATAGTGGACTTCAGCACTAAGCAGGAGAGGAACTACCAGACCCCCGTCATCAACGAGTGCCCAGTGGAGAGAGTGGACAGCTTCAAATACCTCGGAGTTCACATCACGCAGGACCTGTCATGGTCCTGTCACATCAACACTGTGGTGAAAAAGGCCCGACAGCGTCTCTACCACCTCAGACGCTTGAGAGACTTCCAACTGCCCTCCAAGGTGCTCAGGAACTTTTACTCGTGCACCATAGAGAGCATCCTGGCGGGAAACATCTTAACCTGGTTCGGGAACAGCACCATGCAGGACAGACGAGCTCTACAGAGGGTTGTGCGATCAGCTGAGCGCACCATCCGCTCCGAGCTCCCTGACCTGCACTCAATCTACAGCAGGCGGTGCTGGACCAAGGCCAGGAAGATGGTGAAGGACCTCAGCCATCCCAACAACAGACTGTTCTCTCTGCTGAGGTCAGGAAAGCGATTCCGCTCCCTGAAGACCAACACAGAGAGACTGAGGAGGAGCTTCTTCCCGCAGGCGATACGGTCTCTCAATCACACCACCACACAGTACTGACCCACACATATGGTTCTTACACACACACTGGACTTTCTGGACATTGTTTTTGCACAACACTGGTCACTATATTCTTCATTTCCGGTTAATACTTGTACAGCTGCTGTTATTGTGTATATATTTATTTATATTTAGATTTCTTCATACATTCTTATATAGTTCTATATTGTGTATTTTGTTGTACAGTTATTTTATTTTCAACTTTAATTTATATATTTTATCTTATTCTTCCCAGTTAAATTTACCCTTCATTCTAATTTGTGTTGTACAGTTATTTCATTTTTAACCTTAATTTATATTTTATTCCTTCCTAGTTAAATTTACCCTTTTTAATTTTTCATATTTATTTCCTATCTTATTCATAGCCTTTTCCTTTTTTGTTTTCTTTAGGTCACGAGCAGTTGTCCAAGCATTTCACTACATATCGTACTGTGTATGACTGTGTACGTGACAAATAAAAATAAAAATTTGAATTTGATTTGAATTTGAAACCTGACTGAAACTCTTCAAATAAACCTCTGCAGATGATCTGTTAGCTGTTTGACAACTACTCTTTCAAGGATGTTTGATATAAAGGAAGGTTGGAGATTGGCCTATAATTAGCTAAGACTGCTGGGTCTAGAGATGCTTTTTGAGTAAAGGTTTAACTACAGCCAGCTTGAAGGCCTGTGGTACATAGCTGATTATTAGAGATAGGTTGATCATATTTAAGATCGAAGAATTAATTAATGGCAGGACTTCTTGCAGTTTTGTAGGAATGGGGTCTAAAAGACACGTTGATGGTTTGGAGGAAGTAATTATTGAATTATTATTATTATAAGAGTGGGGGTGGGGGGGGGGGGGGGGGGGGGGGTTATCTGCCAGTAAATCATTCATGGGAGACATTTTGTCCGAAAAAAGGAAAAGAACGAGTCATCAGCCAATTTGACATCACTTTGACACACATCACAGAGCATGACGCCTCGGCCACACAGGCCTAAAATGTGTATTGGCTGACTGGATGAATTCTCCAAAATCTCAAAGAGGGTATTACAAACAGTTTGCATGGAAGATGCCGACTTTTTCAGAAAAAAATCCATCACTCTACAAATACACAGATATTTTTCCCCGATGAGCAGTGATTTCCAGGGAGTCACCCAACAGTTTCTAGGCCAGTACAAGTAGAGAAATCCAGAAATGGACACAGAGATGAAAAAGGGTCCAGAAGTGCACAGAAGTGTTTCGTAGAAGAGTCGAGATGTCAAACTGACCTCACAGCAATCCAGACCTGTCACCCATTAAAAAGATTTGTGCCATTATGAAGAAAAAAATATGCCAAAGGAGCGCCTGAAGCTTTTAAAACTACAGCAATCATCCTCTTCAGTTCTTACAGCGCGCTGTTAAAAGAAGAGGTGATGCACTCGGTGGGAAACATGCCCAGCTTTCTTGAAACATGCCGCTGGCATCAAATTAAAACTGAGCTGATAGTTTTCAACAAATTAAGCATTTAAAAGATCTGAAGAACGTTGCATTCTGTTTCCTTCTTAACAGTCATCTTTGACTGTTTTTGAACCAGCTGTTTGAGTGAGCACAGCTGTCATTAAGTGACTCACTGTTACATATAAAGGCCATAAATATCCTCTGTGACCGATCCAGATAGAATCCTATCCTACCTGCGAGCTTAAAACTTTTCCTTGTCCAGTTTAGCCTCGACTCTCAGACATACGGGTCCTGTGCATCGATGCAAACAAGCTCTTCGTGCTTCCTTTCCACACAGCAACACTGCATGAGATAAAAAAGTTATGTTTCAAGGACAGGACAGGAGTGCTAGTCCAACACTGACCTGAGGTCAGTTTGCTGGCTGGCGTCATGAAAGTAATTGTGTTATCTGGCAATGCTGACCTTTAGAAACGTGTCCTGTTTGTAATTCATCTGAAGCCTCTAACTTCTCGTCCAGCAGAGTAAAATGCATCGCACTGGCTTCTCAGAGTTTCTTCACGTGTTCATGCTAAAAGCACTGACTGATGGTCTGTCATGCAACAGCACTCTTGAGTTAAAGTGCTGCGATATTTCAGACATCCATCAAACACTCAGTATTATTGTGTCTCTGCTTAAAGCTGGATTCACTTTGGCATCCATGGCAGCCTATAGATGCTCGAAAGGATAAGAGGCTGTTGAGGATTTTAGTGGCAGAATAGCAATGAGCTAAGAGACGATCCAGTGTTCCTGTAGCTCTGGTGTTTATTTTTACCCTTCATGATGTCACATCTGTGTGGGATTCGCAAACGGAACATAAGCGGAAAGCAGAAAGGAAGCAGTTTGCAGTTAGCCTTTAAGATGTAGACTTTTTAAACTGCGAAGAACCTTGCAGTTATTTTTTAACAGGAAATGATCAGGACAGGTCATCTGATCAATATCTCTAAAGTTAGAAACATCCTGTCTCAGAGTGACGCTGAAACACTACTTCATGCATTTATTACTTCCAGGCTGGACGACTGTAATTCATTATTATCAGGATGTCCTAAAAGCCTTCAGCTGATCCAAAATGCTGCAGCAAGAGTCCTGACAGGGACTAGAAAGAGAGAGCAGATTTCTCCTGTTTTGGCTTCCTGTTAAATCCAGAATTCAAAATCCTGCTCCTCACATACAAGGTCTTAAATAATCAGGCCCCATCTTATCTTAATGACCTTGTAGTACCATATCACCCTATTAGAGCACTTGGCTCTCGCTCTGCAGGCCTACTTGTTGTTCCTAGAGTATTTAAAAGTAGAATGGGAGGCAGAGCCTTCAGTTTTCAGGCCCCTCTTCTGTGGAACCAGCTTCCAGTTTGGATTCAGGAGACAGACACTATCTCTACTTTCAAGATTAGGCTTCAAACTTTCCTTTTTGCTAAAGCATATAGTTAGGGCTGGACCAGGTGACCCTGAATCCTCCCTTAGTTATGCTGCAATAGGTGGATTCCCATGATGTACTGTTTCTCCTTCCTGTCTGTCCTTTCACTCCGGCTGTGTGTATGTTTCTCTACAGCATGTCAAACTTTTGTTTTCCTTCTGATAGTTAGTGTTTTGTCCCATTTGATGTTGGTCATCTCTCTGCGCTCTTTCAGTTATTCTATAGGAGTGTTTACAGAGCATCGTTCCAGCCAAGCCTGTTATCCTGCAGGACGTGGCCTTAGGAGCTGGGCACCATTAATGTTGAAATATTCAACATGCAGTGAAAACACAGGAGTTTCCTGGCTACGCAAACACAATCTTTCAGCTGCTGATATGTTCAGCAGATCTGATTCCCTGCAAGGAGGAGGGGAGAGGACGGGACTCAAACAACAGAAGTCGCGATGACAACTGTCCAGAGGTGCACGAGAAGATGAATGTGTGTGAGAGGAGCCACATTTTAGACTTTTACAGGAGCACTCAGGACCTTTTCGATCACAGCTTTAATGCTCCACCTGCATGGCTCTAAGCACCTCCTGAAGTGCAAAGTGGTGACCCAGCAACAGCTTTAAAGACTCTAAGAAAGCACCTGTGTTGAAAATGATCCAGAGGTGCACGAGAAGATGACCTTCTTTAAGTACGATTTGATTTCTATGGATCTGCTCTGAGAATAATCTGATCACGCCGTGTCCGTCTGACAACAAAAAAAAAACAGAAATGTGTTCCTGTAAATGTTTCCACTGCGGACATCACATTATTCCAGGAAACTCTTATGACTTCACATCTTAAATCTGACATGCCAGATCACCTTTACAAGTCCTGCTGAGGCCAAAGCGTAAGCTACAAATGCACCCGTTCAGTAAAGCTTCTTAGAGCTGTACGTGACTTTTGCATGGAAATGCTGGTTTAATATTAAGGCCCCGATGTGAGGTAAATTGTGAAGGCAAGAAAAACAGTCCATCTTCTCTCTCATATGGCAAGCTTTTCTGTGTTCGTGTCCTCTGAGCACATACCGCCACTTACAGCAGCGTGACCTATGTCTCATGTTGCTGCATTTCTTGCCTGGGGCAGCGAGATATACAGACCAAGTCATCTGTTTCAAAGACAGTGGCGTTTAAAGTATCAGTGGAATCCAACTGTCCCCCCTCTTCTTCTTCATCTGCTCGCTCTTCCTCCATCTGGGTACATTCGTTCCCCCGAGGAGTCGTGTCAAACAGAGAGGAGCCGTTATCAAAGGTTGCGTTAGCCCCCTGCGGGTTCGGGATCAGAGGGGTCGAACCAGAAAGAGGCAAAATGAGACAGGAAGGGGAGCAGAGGAGGAAGGATAGGAGGTGAGGAAAATTATTTTAGAGGGAAAAGATTTGCCATATTGCAGCAGGGCAGATGAGAGGAGGAGGAGGAAGAGGGGGGGGAGGAAGAGCAGAGCCAAATGTACTGGAAAGCAGAGTTAGAGGAGCAGCAATTGCAGTGGATCCCAGCTGTGGAACAAAAGAAAGTTGAGCTGCTTTTTACTCTTTCCAAGTCTTTCATTCGTCCTTCCCTCCCATGGGTTAAGAGATGGCAGAGGAGGGGCGGAGGAAAGGAGGGGTGGAGAGGAAGAAATGGAAAAGGCTGCACCCGAGGGAGGGGGTGTAAAATAGCACAGTCAAGAAACAATATCTGTCAAAAGAGAAAACCAGCATCAGAAAAATGTATTACAATGTCAACATGTTACCTCATTCAGCACCAAACTCCATCATCGCTGCACTCTTCTCTTTATACAGCGCCGTGCTCTCAGCTCTGTCTGCCTCCGCTGTTTCATCACGTTTGTTCAGATTCAATCTGTGCAACCAGTGTTTGTGCAGCAGTTCTGGGCCTGCACTCAAAAACAAAAACACGACTCAAAAGAAAAAGGCAGAAAAAAAGGTCCTCCATCGGACATGATCATCCAGCTACGAGATTCCTGACACATCTGTGAAAAAACGATCGTGGTTCTTAACAACTCTCTGTTCCCAGTCACCAGTCTGAAGTCCTGTTTAGTCTATCAAATGTTCACCGTTTAAATTATTGTTTCATTTTTGAGTAAAACGGACGATAAAACGTGGCCGCTGTAAAGTTTCTATCAGACCTGAGTGAAAAGAAACTGGGTTCGATGACAAAACAACCAAACAAACATGACGAAGAAAAACCTGCAGGCCTCGCGTGACTTCACAGCTGCTGGTTTGTTAATATCCTGTCCATGAGTGAAAGAAGGACTCATCTACATCGTCTCATGTTTAGTTTATCCCTCTGAAGAACAACGTTGACCTTTCGACATGTTTGGTAAAGATATTAAAATGAAGAGGCTAAAGAATAAATCTACCATTTATCAACTGAAGTTAAATCTGTTTTTAGAAATCTTATACAAAACCTCTCTGTATACATAAGTTCTCTGTTAAATATGTGAGATAAAAACATATTTATGATTTAACACTGCAGTTCCCTCACTTAGCAATTCAAGCAACTGAAAATATCGTTTCAGAGAACTCGTTCAGATATTTGAAAGGCAGAATTTAGCTGGCAGGATGATGGTTTTTCCTTGGCAGGACTTTTCTTAGCCCAGCTGGAGTGTTAAAGGTCAACAGAAATGTGGAGATGTTTACAGCGCAAATTACATACGAGCACAGAAGCCTGGGGAGCGCTTACAGGCTCCGGTGGGCCTGACTTCACTCATTAGTTAGAACTGCTGTGTGGGCTTCAGCAGATCCGACAACAGCTCTTCACAAATAAAGCAGCCCCATTCATTTTCATCAAGAGCGCTGTAAAGGACGCGTCGCTGAAGAGGTGCTCAGATAGCTCCTCGGCTGAAATAACCTGAAGGTAGAGAGGGAACAGACCAGCTTTCTGCAGCTGCCACGTGAAGCTTCCCTTTCAACAAATGTTTGGTCTGCCCACAAACAACCATCACATTTAAGGTGCTTCTGTACCTGGATGTAAAAAGCAGAAACCTCAATCCAAAGGCATTCCTCCTTAAAGTAATTTTTCTAAAGGACATTTGAAGTGTTAGATTAAATATGTTTACCATATGCAATGACCCACGTAGTCATCGGCAGCCTGTCAACGGCTAATAAAGCAAACTGTTCTTCAAAGGAAGCCTGGGTGCTTTAAAAAGATTGATCTAACGATTCATCCATCCATCATTAGACGCTCATCCTGGTCCAGGCCACAGGGGAAGGACTCTATACAGAGTGCCCAGACCCCCACTCCCCCAGCTACATTTCCCCCCGGGGGGGCTTCTGGTGGGACACCGAGGTGATCCCAGACAAGCTTGAAGATGTAATCTCTCCAGGGTATCCAGAGACAGCCTCCACCTAGTTGGACATGCTGCGGAGGTCCAGGAGGTGTTGTAGTCACAGTTATCTCCTTGTGAAGCTCTGAGCTCCACCAAGAATCACTGCCTTAAGGAGGTGCAAGTGGATCATGATATCAAGAGCTGGAAGGGTGATGACCCAGACTAAGCATAGTTCTGACGATCTCTAGGCTGGACAGACCAACAGACCATGATACCTGCCCTGGACCCTGTCCTGGGGGAGGGAGTCACATGGTGCACCTCTCCTGTGGGAGGTCTGTTTTCAGCTTTGTTGAGCCATCTGACACATCTGTGCAACCAGGTGAAGTCTCTCAGCTTCATACATGAAACATTTTTCAGTAGCCAGGAAACAAATAGTGACTGCAGAGTGTAAGTCCCTGCAGTCACGTGATGATTTTATCCTGATCACATGTCATGTCTGAATCACGTGACCTGTGTCGCCCGCAGGGCAGTAAAATTAAAGCTCAGATCAAAGATTTTGTGTGTTTTAACACTTTTACGTCGATTATATGCAGATTATATCCTGTTGGAGGTATTTTATTTCTGTTCGTGTCAGTTTCCTGTGGTGATATTGGTTTTTTAGGGCAGCTGAACTGTGCAGCTTAATGGAATAACAGAATGAGTGTGGCAAGCGTGTTGCTGAGCTACACTTTGATTTTTACTTGTAGTGAGAAACTGCAGCTGTTGGAGTAGTTTTATAAATATTTCAGTGTGTTTTTAATGACCAAGCCACAAGTTTAACAAAACGTGCTGTCGTCTGTTTAGTTGTATTTTAAAGAAAAATTAGTCAGTATTTGTTTTTTAAGTGTAATTAAAATATTTCAGATTTTAATGCTGATGGAAGAACATGTTGTGCTGACTCCGGAAAACCAGGTTTCCAAAGTCAGCCGCATAATAATGAAAATGTTCATATTCCAGGATCCAAACACAGCTATGATGAAAAAGACGGGACGACAAAAACTCAACAGAAAAATGTGACACAGTCTGAGAAAAATGTTTGTGCTGCGCTATTTTCAATTCCTTATTTTATGCGTCTCTGTGCAGTCTGACATTTGCCAACAGGACATGGATGGTCTGGCTGCTTACTTTTACCGAGGCCCTTCACAGCTTTTGCTTGGTTTCTGTTCATAGAGCGGACAGGAGCAACAGAGCGGCAGATGGAGTGATGATGAGGTTGAGTGGAGAAATCATTATCATTATGTTACTGTAAGTGCAATAAATGTGTGTTTAACTTTTTAAAACCTCTTTCTTTGGATGCTACACAAACTTAGATCAAGTATTTAATGACGTTACTGCAAAATAGACCTCGGCCTGTCTTCAATGAGACTTGAAATCAGCAGCTGAGACCATAAACGCTTCAGGAGAGTGTTCACTGAGGTCATAGGTCACAGGGAGCAGACTTTAGTGTGTGAATTTTGATTGATTCTGTTGTATCCCTTAGTTACTTCCCGTTTTATTTTGGCATTTGGTTGTTTCCTGTTCTGATTTGTTCCCTCTGTGTTCCCCGCCCGTTTCCTCTAGCTGCATTACGTTTGATATTTATAGCCTCAGTCTCCTGTTGTCCTTGGTTGAGTCGTCCCACGTTGCTTTCCAGTGTATCTTACATCTTCCTCCACGAGTTCTCTGTACGATTACTTCTCGAGGACGCTGGTTTTGCCTTTTTGTTTTTTGGACTATGTGTTAAACACAGCTGTACCATAACGTCTACAGTCTGTATCCACAAACGTCGGACGTTGGGCCTTTTGCCTTTTTACAAACCAAAGAGAGGCTGACACCCGATTCACCCGAACCACAAACCGACCTCCTAGTTTTTGTTGTCGTGGCGACGATGGTCCATCAGGACTAGAGAAATCGAGATGCGAGTTCCTCATGACTCGGGTTGTGCTCATGGACAGTGATGTCAAAGTTACTGAGGACACGTCTCTAATCAACGCAGATTTTGACATCATTATTTTGAGGTTCATAATAAACTGAATCTTCTTTGCTCTACTTTTATGTCGCACCTCCACACAAAACTGACACTCAGAATTATGAAATTGAGTAGAATATAGTAGAATTATAGGTCAAAGTTTTACCAAACTAAAGAGCCAATGAATGTTTTGACCTAAAACCATTATTTTTTTTGCGTTGGAACCACATTCTGCATTAAAGAAGGTGGACAGCGCTGCCATAATGGGGGCGCGTCAGCTTTCTCTGCCACCCAGCGGTGATGCCATCAGTCATTGGCAATGCCACAGGGGAACGATCAGATGATTGGAAGATGGAGCAAGTCGCCTAACCCTCCTCACGGCTGGTTCTGACAGGTGACTCTGCAGGAAAGGTAAAGAGAAGCCCAGTCCTGAAAAAACCTTTGGGATCTGGATGATTCACACTTATGGTGAGGGGGGGAAATAACATTAGGCCAAATTATTTACGTTTCTAAATAAAACCAGTCACACTGGAAGACAGACTGAAACGGGCATAACTACACATATCAAGAAAATCTCTCCGTAGTTTTTATGGGGTACCCTACGAGCAGGACCATCAGTAGCATGGAACTACAGACAGACTAAACGTCACACTTATCTTGATATAAAGTATAAAGTAGGTCTGAGAGAGACTCCACGGGGAGGATGCAGAAGAGGATCTGCTAAAGAGTTTATTAGTGATCTAGAATCCTGATCTCCCTCCGTTCTCCTTGAACTGTATTGGACCGCAGAGACTGTATCTCGGAGCTCAATTGGTCACTGTCAGAGGCGACTGTCCAACTGAAATCAGGGTGGTGCTCAATATAATGGATTCCTATTGGTTTCTGACGTCCAGACAAACGACACTGGAGGTGAGAAAAATGGCTTATTGATGAATGTCTGAAACTGGAGAGCAGCATGCACAGGGCCTCCTCATTATTATCGGTCTCTGTCTCACTCTCTCACACACACACACACACACACACACACACACACACACACACACACTCACTCTCTCTCTCTCTCTCTCTCTCTCTCTCTCTCTCTCTCAAGGAACTTGTGAGGATATTTATTTGATTTAAAAAAGTCTTAATCATAAAATAAAGAGCCGTTAGTCTCCAGGTGAGAAGTGAGTACCAACTGTGTATGTGCATGTCTGTGTTAATAAAGACTCGTGCTTTATAAAGGATTATGTCACCCACTGCTATTAAACTCTTATTTTCTAGTCTAATTAGCGTTTTTGCTGCATCAAATCAAAATCCTTAAATTTCACTATGCAAGAAACTCAGACGTCTCTGACAGTTGAAGCTCACAGCAAACACATTATGGGTCAGATAATGGCTTTGAAAAGGCTCTAACACAACAAGCAGTTCAGGGGCTCAGTGCAGCTACAGCCACCTCCTCCCACCTGTCAGTTAAAGAGGCCACACCTTAAAATGCAAACTTTAAGGCTCACTACTAATTTAAAAAGGTGAGTTGCTGTCTGACATTTTAATATGGGAGTCTGTGGGGACTGACTCACTGCTGGAGCCTCTGCTGGACGTCAGAAGAACTGCAGTTTTCAGTGTCGGCTGCACTTTTCAGTCCTGCAGGTTGCAGCTCGGTTTCACTGCAAGACATGCGAGTCCTTGTCGGACCTTAACTGTGGCAAGAGATCTCTGGGTAGGCCCTGGTGTGGTTTTTCACTACCGAATGCTATCATGCATAAGGTGTCTCTCGGAGTCGGGGGTCTTTACTCAGCTTGTCTCAGCTGGCGCTTCTTTATGAGAAGAGCCTGGTTTGTTAGCTTTCCTGTGCTGGACCCCTTTGATTGAATAATGCCCAACCTTTTAGCAGAAAAAGAGCACACCGCTGTGGACATCATCTTCTGTTATAAATCCTGTTTAACCCTCAAAAAAGATAAAATCTGCTAAAAAACAAAAATGTTCCTAAAACTAAACACTAACAACACAGCACATTTACAAATTTATAAACATCTGATTCTAAACCAACATGTTAAATATTTAATGCAAACCCGTATTTCCACTGCCCGAAATTAAGGATAAAATTTGCTGCTCGTTTTATTGCTCTGCGCGCTCAGGCTGCTGCCTGCTTTAAAGACATACTGCAGTCTTCATCAGGTCTCATGTCCTGGCATTAACATCTGTCTCGAGTGACCGCTTGTTGGGTCTCGCTTAACTGCTCGATATGCTAATAAACCTGTGCATTATTTCCATTTGCAAAGACCAAATGGCCAAATCCTGCAGAGCTGCCCACCTGTTGTTAATGAGAGCAGTGCAGAAATGAACCCACGCAAAAAGGAAGTGTATAGTCATAAACAATAAACCTTCACAGACCTCTACTATGCACAGACAAACACGCATATCCAAAACTACCAAGGCTGCAGAGAGAGCGAGGATCGCTTCACAAGAGCTCCTGTAAACAGCTTCTTTATTGCTCTGTTGTTAATCACAATAAATCAATATTTTAATACTTAATTATTCATTCTGGAAAGCATTTACATGCACATGCACCCCTCCCTCGGCACAAATACAAACTAAATCTGTGGGAAACAACAAAATGAAACAGATCAGCAATGTCCAAACGTTTTGTGGACACACCAACGAGGAAGCCAACTTTCAAGGCCCGCCTGTATTTACAGAAAATAGACCAAATTACATATTATCAGGGAGATGAAGGCGCTGTGATGGCATGTTTGCCACATCTGAAATTTAGTTGTAGTTTGCTTCACATATGAAAGACTGGAAAAGTGCGGCAAAGAAAGAGGAGGTGATAAGGAGCGAACTGTCAGAGGGCGGGATGGAGGAGATGCGGTGCAGTCGAGGAAACTGGGTTGTACCTTTAGTATAAAAGCGTGCTGGTACACGCTCCCCGCTACAGAGGGCTAAACAGTACGTGACATCAAGTGTTTTTATAATCTGATATGAAACAGCTTTCAAACACCAACCAGGGACCTGGTAACAGGTCTACGCTCGTTTTCTTTACGGATTCCCTCGACTTGAGCATTAGTCATCGTGTAGTCAGGGCTTCCTTACCACACTTTGTAATTCCACAGCTCTTCTGTTCCTTATCATTATCTGCTCCTATGGGGTGCATTAATATAATACATGCTCACATAAACAAGCTAAACTGCCCCAAGGCATGCTGAATAAAACATGCGGATGTTGAAATTCAGTGAAATTCCTCTTTAAGTGCATTTGTAATTCCGCGCTAATTTGTTTTCCTAAACTTGCCCACCTTGTCCCTGCCCGCTTCTGACTGTGAGTAAGTGCAGTGTTTGTTCCCTGATAAAAATCCAAGCCAGCCTTGGGTGTGCCGAGCGTTACCGCCACGCGTGCTCCCGAGTTTCAATTACACTGATGTAGAATTCATTTAAGGATATGAGACAGCAGCGATGCCGACTGCTGGGCGCGTTCCTATGGAATAGTGGCAGATTTAATAATGTCAGGAAACAAACTGGAAGTGTGGTTATCTGAACGTCCTGCTGTTGTCGTGCAGCTCGGTCCGGCTCTCGAGCACTGGAAGACGAAGAAGACGCTCCGCAGCGCGTGCTCCACACCACATAACTCATTTCAGCATCATAATTAAATGTCAGACAGTGCGTTATTAAAACCGGTGATGGTAACATTTTATGATCCATATCATAGATTCTGCTCACTGTTACCTGCTCACACGGGTCCACAAAAGGATATCCGGCACGCTCGATTATTCAAATGTTTCTGACTTTATGGTATTTGTATAATTCATAGACTGCACATCACGTCCTCGGGCGTGTGTGCATGTTTGGGTAGTTTGCATCGTTGCCGCCTGTGGACAGTGTTCACCCCATGAATCAAAACGTGACACGTGATGATTTGTATTCATAAATGAATGCCAATATAGCACGAGACGCCCCAGTGCCTCTGCTTCCTATGTGTATATATATATATATATATATATATATATATATATATATATATATATATACATATACACACACACACACACACACACACACACACACACACATATATATACATAGGTACAGGCATAGTGTACAGGAACATCTGTGCCGAGTATAACCTGGAAGTCCCGAGGTCAAAATGGGAGATGCCCCCAAGGGTGGTGGAGAATGACCGAGCTAAGATCCTGTGGGACTTCCAGATACAGACGGACAAAATGGTGGTGGCTAACCAACCGGACATAGTGGTGGTAGACAAACAGAAGAAGATGGCCGTAGTGATCGATGTAGCGGTTCCGAATGACAGCAATATCAGGAAGAAGGAACACGAGAAGCTGGAGAAATACCAAGGGCTCAGAGAAGAGCTCGAGAGGATGTGGAGGGTGAAGGTGACGGTGGTCCCCGTGGTAATCGGAGCACTAGGTGCGGTGACTCCCAAGATAGGCGAGTGGCTCCAGCAGATCCCGGGAACAACATCGGAGATCTCTGTCCAGAAGAGCGCAGTCCTGGGAACAGCTAAGATACTGCGCAGGACCCTCAAGCTCCCAGGCCTCTGGTAGAGGACCCGAGCTTGAAGGATAAACCGCCCGCAGGGGCGTGCTGGGTGTTTTTATATATAAAATGATGATGATGGAAAAAATGATGTGACTTACCTCTTTTGTAGCTCATGTATTATTTGTCACCTTACATACGAGGCTGCAGTCTTTGATCATTTACACCTGAACTAAAGGAATAAATAATGTAGAGATCAAATGCTATGACTCCATATGTGAAACTCTGCGTATGGGGATGAAAGAGAAGTTCCCCTTTGATGGTCCGCTCGCAGTGAACACACTCCTGTTTTATTTCCTGTTTCCGAGCTTAAGAGACAATAGAGATAATTTCATCAAGAAACCTAAACGACTTTGCCATAGTGAACACCTATCTGGCCTTTAAGGCTGACGTCATTAACTGTTTCCGGGTCCAAACTCTGCTTCAGATCCCAAAGTCAAACGAACACTGCGGCATCACTGAGAGTTACAAACTGTCTAAATTCTTTCATCTTTAATAAAATGATCAGCATTGCTGCTTTACCAGGTGTAACAATTAAGTTTAACATCCAGACATCCATGAAAACAAAATGTATTAAGTTAGCAGGGAGTTAGCTTGCTAGCTTCCACCTAAACATGATATAGCATGTTCTGACTGAGAGATTACTGAAAAATTCAAACGTACAGCTCTGCTACCACTTCCAACATAAATGAAGACAGAAAACTAAACAGCAGTGACGTTTGTAGGGTTACTGAAGTTGGGCTAGCTGCTATATAATGATGTGCTACGTGAGCGCTAGCGACACAGCTGTGTTAGCATAAACACAGTGAAGCTGGAGGATGAACGCTAACCTTGTTCAAATTAAATAGAACAAGATACAAAACATTAAAACATGTTAAAAACAAAAAAGACACACAAACACAAAAGTATTCAAAAGTATTTTCTCTCAGACGGCCAAACTGCAATACAAACAAATTAAAAAGCAAGGATCAAAAGCAAATTAGATTTTATTTTTCCCTTCAAGCGCATTTTTTAAACACAGCTGCGGGTGAATGACCCATGCCCCGGAAGTAGTCATTGACGCAAAGCCATGTAGCGCGTACGTAAACACAGAGCACATTGAACAGAGAAGAAAGCGGCGTTCCATTTCCAGCTGTCAAGGATTGGGTAGCGACACAAACTATCTGCAAATTGTAGCCTACTAGCAGCGCAAAGGTAGGACTTGCCGTGTGACAAAGTGCGCACTCCCATAAATAAACACCCGGCTCCCGCTGTGGAGAGTACCCAGAAAGTGTGAAAAAGTGGAAAATAAGTATCGTTAATTACCATTCAGTTTGAGGGTTACAACAGAAAATTATATTTCATCTAAGTTTAAGATAGCCTGGTGACGTCACGACGACTTCCTCCCTGTCTATGCGCCGTTTTAGTTGTTTACTTATTTTTTGCTCTGTTTTACATCCCCAAATCCTCTAGTTTTATAGTCTAAGACAGCAGATCACTTCTTAACGTCGGTGACAAGGTTGCATATGTAATCTTGGACACCTTTAAACCTGACCAGGCCGACTGAGATGTTAGGCAGGCCTAGACAGGCTGCTCATTCGAGGCGCAAGATGCGCCGGGTGAAACGCGCTGGCGTTCGGACCTTTTTTGATACATTTCAGTGCGTGTTGTACTTCTATAACTATGCGTGTGACAAAAAAAAGAATCTTGAATCTTATTGTTCACACGTGCTATCGTGTTATGTGACCTGTCGTGCCAAAGTAGATGGAACATGTTTCCACTGGATTGGGGTTATGCGCGAAGTTGTGTCTTTGTTTTCTGAAGAAAAAAAAGAGTGAAAAACTAGTATCGTTACATTATCATTCAGTTTAAGGGCTACAACTGAAAATTATATATTTGTTTTCACGCGATATCGGACGTGTTGTGCTGGGGACACTGACACCGGGACCCAAACACTATCCCATCGCTGGAGCTACTGGCAGTGGCCGTTGGAGCCGCTGGCGGCGGCGGCCGGACACACAACTTTCCCCAATTCCCAGCAACATAAATGTTCATGTTCAGAACTGAAGAAGCTTCTCGGATGAGAGGTGAAACATCTTCAAGCAACTTAAAGAAGTCCAGACGCTTTTATTTCCAAGCTCCTTTGACTACGATGACCTGGACGACTGAGAACCTTCACAGACACGTTCATGTTCATCCTTTTCTGGTTCAAAGTGATCTTGTCTTGTTATTTAGATCATTTTTTAATTTTTATTTTATAACAAAACACGGTAATAAGCATTTGGTGTAAGCAAAACATGATAAACCTGATATAGCACTATATTACATTTAGTGTGCTTCTGCAAAAAATAGTAATGTATCAAAATTAATGTTGGTGCCAATCTTTGGTCCATCTAAAGGCCTAATTATAATAACAATCAAATATTACTTCAAATGTATTTTATGGAAAATATTTTAATACTTTTAATAATTTATGTTTTTTTGTTTTTGGCTAAAAACCCAGTTCACTACCACTTAGTGAGTTTTCAGACACGTCAACCTCCAGTCGCCAGATGACTGCTGACCCGTCTTTAGGCCTCGAAGACTGAGGCCTTGTGACCTGATGTAAGCTCTATTTGTTTAACTGGTGATACGTGATAACCGACACGTCATGTCTTAGTGCAGCGGTCCCCAACCCCCGGGCCTCGGACCGGTACCGGTCCGTGAGTCGTTTGGTACCGGGCCGCGAGAGTTGAGGCTCGGGTGTGAAATGTGTGGTTTTCAGGGTTTTTATCGGTTTTCAGCGTTATTTTGTTATCGTTTTTATCGTTAACTTGATTTTCCTGGGTCTTTTCACGTGTGTTATGAATAAATCTTCTTTTTTTGGTACTAGTTTTATTTTGTTTTATTTATCCGCGACACCTTAAAGGCCGGTCCGTGAAAATATTGTCGGGCATAAACCGGTCCGTGGCGCAAAAAAGGTTGGAGACCGCTGACTTAGTGAGCCTTCCTTCAGTCAACGTGCCACCACGCCGAGTTTATGCTAAACAGTTTCCTGCAGTCACTGATGCCATTTTCACATCATAACTATTCACGCTGCCACAGTTTTACTGGCATGAGAGTTTCTCTTTCAAAGCTCAGTACGACTCTTATCCTGCCACAGTATATCATTCAGTGTAAGCCTCGCTCTCCTCCTCATTACAGCCTCTCATAAGGTCAGGCAGGCCCTCAAGAACAATATGGCAAGAGAAGACAGATGGGGAGAGACAGGCAGCCACTCAAACAGACAGGCAGAGCTGTGTCAAAACTGAAAGCTGCAGCTTTGCCATTCCGGCATGAGGAGCCATAAATGGGTCTCTTAATTAAGGTCCCTTAGCCCCGTGCGTGCCGCCAAAGGCTGGTGCTGCTGCTGACATCCAGCTAATATGGTTTTTATAAGGGCCTGGAGAAGGATAGTGAGGGATAAGAGAGGCACAGAGGAGTGAGGGAGACAAAGACAAAGGAAGTGCACATCCTGACGGGCCACGTAAAACATGGAATTCTTTGAAATAAAGTCCGAGCATCAAAATCGGTGGAAATAAGAGCTAGAAAAGGGCGTTTAAACCAAAAATACACTTTGATTTTTACGGTGAGCCATTAAACTACAGCCCCAAACTGCTCTCACATGCCTCTGCATAGCCGTAGTTAATTTATCAGATGGTAGCTTTACCTGGCAGAGATACACCGGACCTCATTCCTGTTCACTTTTTGAGTTGTTGAGAACTTTCTGAGAGTCATCGTCGCTTTGGCCCATCAAGCGCGGCTGAACGCAGTGAGCTAAACAAGCTCTGTAGAGCGGGAATGCAGAGAAACGTACTCACAGCAGTGGCTGGCGCCGCTGTACACTCAGCACAAAATTATGAGACTGTCAAAGGTGCTGACAGATGAGCCACACACGTCTCAGTGCTGATGACAGAAATGTTTACTGTGAATAGATAACAGATGTGATGCTGAATTATTTATTTCAATAATGTCTTCCATTCCTGTAACGACACCGCTGACGGCCGCAAGCAAGAGATGTACAGAGAGATGGAGGGCGAGAGACATGTGCTGTCAGCTATAGATGTGCCATTGTCACTCCTAATAAACCATGGCAGCCTGGTGACTAATTAGCCATAATTTTGCTCATTGGGGCTTTGAAAAATGTTTGAAAATCTTGCCCGAGTCACAGTCTCTCTGCCAGGAGGAATGTCACAGCCAGGCTGGGTCTAAGCGATGCTGGCACGGCATCAAGAGAGGCTGGCGTGTCGTCGAAAAACTCCCCGAATGCCCCCAGCCCTGCAAGAACTCGACAACAGTTGGAGGAAACTTCAGGGACAGCGCGGTTTAGTCTTTGGCCTCGATGACCTTGATTGAAATGAGGAGGAGCTCATTGGTATGAATGCTGTCTGAATGTGTCCCCAAGGCTCAAATACACGTGGAACTACTTTCAGGAAGTAGCCACTTAGTAATGCAAAGGTTATCACTACGCAGCTCAACAGTCACGCCAAATACGAGGCAATCGCAGGGAGGGGAGGCAGCTTTTAGAACAACGTGCTCTGCGGTCGGATAATCGAGTACATCTGCAAATGTGCTCCGAATAGCAATTCCACAGATTGTTTCCACGCTTAGTTTTGTGGTTGTGGTCCATAAATATGTCTGCTTCACAATCTAAATATCTGTGACAGCAATAATGAAATAGAGTTTAAGACGAGGCTGTAAATAAGGATTTCGTAGCTCTGTTTGCTGCAGCGTACACTGGATATATCTCTGGGGGGCAGAATGTGATATTGGTTACAGCAAGACAATATTTATGGGGTGGTTATATATCACCAGGTAGTGTGAAGACTTTCCAAATGTTTATGGCATTTAAAGGTCAGCGAGGCTAAGAAAAAAACAAAAATACCGTGTCCATGTTTACCCACATTTTCGCTGACTCGACCACAAACTGCAGCTCATGCATTGACTTTTTTTAACTGAGCATTAATAAGTAAGTATTTAAAAACCATCAGGCTGATATAGATTCAACTGAGTCACATGAAAAAGTCCCCTGAACCTCGCCTAAAACCATAAATTTCACTGATCTTTACTTCAAAGTCATCTCCTCGTGCACCTGTGGGGCGCTCTCAGCTTGACTGCTTTTATAAAATCCCTCAGTAAAGGTTTTGGCCTCAGTTACAGGCCCGGAGACCAGCTGATGACCCCTGGCAACCACCCATCGCTAAGGAAATGTGTACTCCCGGACCAGCAGGCGAATTGTTGCTGGGTGAAATTAGTTGCAAAGATTGTGCTGCACCACAAACCTTGTTATTGCTTTGATTGCTAGCAGGTTGCCATGGTCACCCACAGTTTACATGCTCTGAGCTGAGTAAAACTTTAAAACTGTATGGAAATGAAAAACATTCACCTTCAAAGTAAAAGTTGTTCTTACTGCTACAAGCAAAAGGAACAGCTTTTAGTTTGAAGGTGAGTGGTCTCCCACTCTTCCACCGCGAAACGACTAATAACTGCCAACAATGTCCACCAGTGGCCTGCAGCTGCATAACACTCCTTTTCCCACAGCGACCAGTGGTTTCCAGATGGTTGCTGACCAGTCTCTGGGTCCGTGTGACTGGGACCTCCTCAAGTGTCCAAATGATCCGAGGCAAATCTGTTGAATGGTGCAGGTCATGAATAAAGACTGTGCATCATATGTCTCACAGAAAGAGCGAGGGACTGAGATGCTTGTTGTTGGATTCTGTGGAGTTGGACGTGGTGACGGCACTTCTTTATTTTGACATTCGGTTTTACTGGTTTTACTGTGGTTTCACAATGGGACACAGACTGTCACGTCCGCTCTCCTCCACTCCCACTGTCACTGTGAACATATAAAGAGTCACATTCACATCCCAGCACACCTGTTCGCCCCGCCCCTGCGCCGCCCCGGGAGCTCGCTGCGTCACCCCTCCTCTGCAGCCGGCCAGAGACCACACCCACGCCACAGATTCCATCAGCCAGTTTCCCTTTGGATCGTACCCAGCCGGCTGCAAAGAATGTGGGTTTGATCGACAGAGCAGCCATAGCAGGGTAGCAGAGGAAAACTGAAGGATCTGCAGTCAGAGCTCCGAGATGCTGGATCCATGTACCTGAGGAAATAAGCTCGGCCACTGTAAGTCTCATCATCAGAGAGAGAGCGACTGCAGCTTGCTCTACCGACTAGGATTTCTTTACTTTGTCTTATTCAGATTTTTGACTAGTGTAACTGATAGCATCTATAGTTATTTTTCACACTTTTATTTTATGGAAACATTTGATAACGTTTACATTTTCTGTCACTTCCACTCAAATAAGACTGAAATGAAAGTGCTCAAGGTTACAGACAGAGCTTTTATGCTCAAATAAAATCCAATTAATAACAGATGTGATAAAACTCACCTTATCGGACATTTTTTACAAGTCTGCATCACTTTGTAATTACCAACACACTCTTTGGGTCGGACTGCCATTGTGTGTTCGGCTCTGTGTTGCTTGTGTATTCAGAGTTGACGGAGCTCAGCTGGTTGAGAGGATGTTGGCTCTAAAAAACGCTGAACAACAGTAATTTATACTTTTGTGAACATATGCACTGGCAGAACTTAAAATGAGTGACGAGGACGCTACGTCACGGCCAGAAACGTGTATTTATACCTAATGTTTCAGAGAAGCCTCCGTATGATGGCTTTATGCTGCTGTAGGTGCGGACACGCCATGTGGGACAGTCACGTGATGACACTGGAAAGCAGCCCATCGTCCCCGGCTCGGACTAATGAGACAGATGAATCCAGACAGCTCAACAGTCGCCGGTTACAGCCGAGCTGCCCAAAACCTTCTGATTCTGGTCTCGGGATCAACGACTGTTGGTGCCCACAAAGTTCTTTTAACAAGTACTGAAGGAAACTTTGGCAAATGATAATATTTGAGAATCATTTACACCATAATACTGCATCACCCAGCTAAGCTGCTGTGTTTTCAGTGTGACTGGTTTTCTGCTGGGATTCGGGGTTGCCACCACACACTCGCTCCATCTTTGTCTGTGTCACAGGCCGTGTTACCACAGCTCACTGCTTTATATAACCAGGAGATGCAGTTTTCTGACTGCAGCATGTGGGCATCGTCCTGAGGCAGCAAAACATAAATGTTTTTTTTGTTTTTACTTTTAAACTACATTTGTTATCCTTTTGTTGCCTTGATTTTATGGATACACAAGGTCAAGGTAACTTTATTTATACCCAAAGGCAAGGTAAATTTGCTTTACAGAAAAAATGACAGCATTTGGCATCCCTTTAAAAACACACATACCTAGTAAAGATGTAAACCTCACTGTGGCACATATATAGTAATTTTAATATTTTGAATCAAAAACAATTCTTATTTAATTCAGTGACAGCAACGGGGACAAAGCTATTTCTATAACGCTTTGTCCTACATCTCGGAAATAGAAGCCTCCGTCCTGAGGGAAGAAGCTGAAATCCACCCCTTAGAGGATGGGAACCATTTTTAAGGATTGATAAAGCCATCCTCTGTACCTGCTCAGAGTACAGGGAGGCTAAACAAGACTGTGGCTCACCTATCGGACGACTGGACCATCTCACTATCTGATTTAGTTTTTCTCTGTGGCAGAAGTCTGACCGAACCATGCCACCAAACAAAAGGATAAAACAGACTCAATAAAAGAACGAGAAAACAAAGTTACAATTTTTTGGTCAATGTGGAAATGAGCGAGTTTCCTAAGACGATAAAGGTGCTGGTGACACTTTTTACAAACTGATTTGCAATTTTGATCAAAGTTCAGTTTTTCATTGATTATGGTGACAAGATGTTTATATGATTGTACTTGCTCTATTTTCTGACCTTTAATTAAAGTGACTCCGTGCCCATTCTGTTAATGTTATTACCATTATTATTCTTATGATAAATTATTTGACATTCAAGCATTTCAGGAGCAAACCTCCGGTGCCGAACCTTCCCATCGCTCATCGGCTCCTGCTCCCTTTGCTCCGAGGAGTTTTTTGTGTGCGATCAGACTGCATCACTCCTGCAGTCACAGATGACTTCAACACAGTTTTTTCAGAGTTTTATGCCAAAACGATGTGGGAACTATTTGTTAACCCCCCCACCGTGTTCTGTATTTAAGTTGAACACTGCCTGGAGCGAGACATGGTGTAATTAGACTCATAGGTGAGAGACATTGTGCAAACCTAGCAAGACTTTGGCTAATTAAAATATGGAGTTACTCCAATTAAAAGGAACAATGTGCCAGTCTAGCAACTGTGAGGCCCCCAGAGTCACCAAAACGGTTATTCAGATTTATGGCTTCATTTAGGTTATTAGATTTTGAGTGAAACGCTTTTTCCTCTCAAATATTCATTAAAAGCTGATGTAGGTAAAATCTCTCAGAAAAGTGGATTAAATGAGAGTAATTTCAAACCGGAGAAGTGACGGGCTTCCCATTGGTCCTCTTTAATTTTCCAAACTCACAGAAAGTGATCAACAGGGTGGAGGAGAAGTTTTCTCAGCTGTACCGCTCCACACAAACAGCAGACGTGTCAGCTGTGCAGCAGTGAGGACACGGTTTAAAAATGTTGGGTCACTCTGATAGATTTCAGTTTGAGCACTAAAACACATCAATCTGGGACAGAACAGTTTACTAAACTGAACAGGAGCACTAAGACACTAAAGTCTAAGGCTGATCAGGGACAGGATGAAGCCCCCGAACACTTAAACTACAGCCTGTAACTCAAAAACTCATTTTCCTGCATAAACCCCACGTTTCAACCCTCAGGCTGCGAAAGCTCTGACCTCATCAAAAAAGCAGATGGAAGAAGCACCTGAAAACAAACAAACACACAAACAAACCCAGCAAAACAGAGACTAAATAGGAAATATCTGTCTAAAAATAGCTTATGATGCTGATCAAACGTTGCAATGAACAGAGCTGCATTAAGTTTGGCCCAAGTCACCTGCAGGTAGTGATGTGCGGATCGATCCTGAAATATCGATTCCTCCGATACCAATCATTTATGTTCTAGAATCGATTCTCACATTAAAATATCGATATTTTAGTAATTTAGAGTAAATTTGTAGTTTATCATTAACAGGAACACAGTGGAAAGAAACTATAACATTCGGATTGCCTACATTCAAAGGAACTACTTCCTCTTCCGCCTTTCATAGTCATGTGCGAAATACGGCTGTATAAATGTCTCGCAGCCCCTTGGCGTGCGCACTCACAACAATGGCTGAGCGTAATTGTGTGGATGTATTTTACCTCCACAAACAGCTGAGCCGTGGTTTGCAATAAATGTGGCAAAAAAAGTGAGGTGTTGTGGCCATACTTGCCAACCTTGAGACCTCAGAATTAGGGAGACATTCAAAAGGGCTGTTTGGGCGGATAAATACATTTTACAGGGTTTATTTATCGGATAAAATACGTTAAATGTCACCGTTATTATTGGCCGGCCCGGAAACAGCGGGGGTGTCCAAATTCAGAGGCTGCTTCCACCTGAGGACCGGCCTTCGCGGTCTAAAGAAAGCCGGGTAGTACGTCACGAGCTCCCTCGGTGGAGTGAAACTCTGCCGTCTGCTCCTTGCTGTCTAAAATATAACCGGACACTGACGTAATTAGTTTTCTGTTTGACGTTTATTCAGCTGTGTGAAAACCCCGGAGGAACCCTCCCGAGGGAATAATAAAGTTTAATTTAATCTAATCTAATAACTTTAATCTCAGCCAAACCGATTTACTCACGAACAAATAAAACACTGAAAAAGCCAAACAAGAACATTTTTAAGTTATCAAAGTGACTTGTACATCATGTTTAACCCGAGTGGTGAAAGACCGCGGGGGTTTGAAGACGATGTGTCGGTCGGCTCAGATATTTGAAGTTTACACAGCTACATTCTCACCTGAAAATATGTTAAAAGTTTTTTTGCGACCCAGAAAGAGAAATAAGAGTGATATTAAAACTAAGTAGCTGCCGTCATTGTTGGAAACTGGAATTGGCTGGGCCGCGCTATGAATTCTGCGATATGGTTTTTCAACTTTGTTGTCCGGGTGGAAAATCTGGAGAAAGGTGGGATTCTCCCGGAAAAATCGGGAGGGTTGGCATGTATGGTTGTGGCAACATCACTAACCTTGTCAAACACCTCAGAGTAAATCATATCACAAAATATGACGAGCGTATGTTGAGGCGAACTGAAGAGGAGGACAGGGACAGGTGCTGCTAGGGTGAGAGTCTCTCACGGAGTCCTTTAGTCCTCCAGGCAGGCAAGGTGTTCAAATAGCACACAACTTTAGTTTTTTTATTTCTATATGATGAACTCTGCATTATTAAGTGATAAGAAGAAGGTATTCTGATGTCCTGTAATCATTATGACGCTATAATTTGAGATACAATAAATAAAATCCGTTTTGTACAAAGTATCGGTATCGGATCAGTATCGTCGATACCACCCTGAATATTACTTGGTATCGGATCGGAAAGGAAATCAGTGGTATCGCACATCACTACCTGCAGGTCATGTTCTGCAGCAGGTCCAGGCAGCGGTGGCAAACTTGTGCCTCCCTGATGGAGCTGGAACTCCTCCACCCTGCGACAGAGCTGCCTCCCAGTTTGATTTTTATTTAGTGGAGGAACTCGGCCACTGACCCCAAATAAATTTAGCATAGCCTGGCTCTGATGCCGAGTGACACAAATCTGAGTTTTGTTTTTGAATGAATAATTATTATAATAATAATTATCAATCTCTGGCTCTCTTCAGCAGCGTCTTTGTCCTGTCTTTCTCCCCTCAACCCCAACCGGTTGTTGGGCTTTTCTCTGCATATAGGGTCTCAATATAAAGCGCCTTAAAGCTGCTGTTGATGTGATTTGTTGGTATGTAAATAAAATTAAATTGAAACTGAAAGCTGAGTTTGGTAAAGCTTTCTACTTTCTACTGGACTTTAATAAAGACGATAGTCACAAATGAAGGTGGATCAGAATCGCCTTGTTACGGATGGTTACGCCTCACCTCTTTACAACCAGAGGCGCCCCCTGCTGGCCATCGGAAAGCTTACAGCTTTTAGAGATCAGCGCTAATATGACTAATGTGTATCTTGAACATGTTTTGTATGATTCAGATAACTACAAGATGCAACTACAAGATGCAAAAAATGAATGTTTAGTTTCTGCTGAGTGGAACCTGGGTGGATTTTGTTTATGTGTATAAACCCAGCAGTGTCATCTATCATAACAGACTTGCATTTAATTATTATGAGCTATGATGAGTCTATGTGGATGTGAAAGCATCACGTCAGTTGAACATTGTGTTGGGAACAACAGAAACTCTATCAAACTGATGAAACGTTCACGTGTTATACTAAAAGCAGCGTCTTCAGTCAGTTCAGCAGTAACCGTGGCAGAGCTCGCTTCTTTAACAGAGGTTATTAAGGGTGAGTGGACTGCAGCCCAAGACTGCTCGACAAATCACTAATCCTGCCTCATAACGTGCAGGCTCCACTGTCATGACAAAACCAGCACAAATATGAATCATAAACTCTGGACATGCCGAAGAAAATCATTGTGCAGGAGATTTGGATCTTTAATACCCGAGCCCATATTGACTGAGCAGGCAGGTGCGTTACCCCTGAGAGACGCTGTGCTGGCAGCAAAATCATCCTGCATTTGTCTTACTTTGGCCTCCAGATGCTCCAAAAGGGGAAAAATCTCCAGCACTGCTTGCTTTGCAGAGGTTTCGTGATCTTTATGGAAATACCGATCATGTCACAGTTAAAGGGATTATCACTTTTCATATGGACGACAAAAAAACACGCGTCAGTTTCTACGTTTCGCCGAGTGTTTGCTCAGCGAAGAGCAAACCGGAGGCGTCTGTATGTGAGGGTGGAGGCCATGCTTATTTTTCTTCCCCTGGTTTATGCATCACCCACAGAGATCACAGCGCTCATTTAAATACTGTTTGTCCTCGTACACACGTTTAACTTTCGCCTCTGAGAGCGTCAGGGCTTTAAAATAAGAGGTAGGTTCATGGTGATCGGCAGCTTCGTCCTGATCTCCAGCGCATCAAACAACTTGTCCTCCAACCTGAAGCTCGTTCCTGGGATGCAGCAGGCAGTGCTGAGGAAAAAGGAAATCTGTCCTCTTTTTAAAAATGAATGCATTTCTTTCTACCTTACACTACATGTTACTCCAGGACATTAAATAACACTATGTTTCCCACATGTCCACACTTCTCTCTGTCCTTATAAGGACACAGAGTTTTGTTTTAGCGGCCTGGTTGCGTCAGAGGAACGACGGCCAGTACAGACGAGTACAGACGAGTACAGGACGTGTTGAACCCTGATGTATCTGACAGGTTTTTTCTGGCAGCTGTTAGCAGACAAACAGCTGCTTTGCCTGAACTGCATGTGTGTATACACCTCTCTGCATTCAATCATAATTATTATTTATCTCTGGCTCTCGTCCACAGCGCGTCTTTGTCCTGTCTTCCTCCCCTCACCTCTTCCTGAGTCCGGTTCTGCCAGAGGTTTCTTCCTGTTTATATTTCAATCCCAACACTGTTCAAAGAGAGTTTTTCCTTCCCACTTTTGCCTTTTTGGGCTTGTTCATAGGGATCGTTTGATTGTTGGGTTTTCTCTGTATTATTGGGGCAATCGTGGCTCAAGAGTTGGGAGTTTGTCTTGTAATCGGAAGGTTGCCGGTTCGAGCCCCGGCTTGGACAGTCTCGGTCGTTGTGTCCTTGGGCGAGACACTTCACCCGTTGCCTACTGGTGGTGGTCAGAGGGCCCGGTGGCGCCAGTGTCCGGCAGCCTCACCTCTGTCAGTGCGCCCCAGGGTGGCTGTGGCTACAATGTAGCTGCCATCATCAGTGTGTGAATGGGTGGATGACTGGATATGTAAAGCGCTTTGGGGTCCTTAGGGACTAGTAAAGCACTATATAAATACAGGCCATTTACCATTGTAGGATCTTCATCTTCTGATATAAAGCACCTTCAGGGGACTATCGTTGTAGTTTGGTGCTCCATAAATAAAATAAAATTCAGTTTTTAAATTTCAGTTTGTTCAGAATTAGAAAAACAAACTGAAGTAAATATCAGAATCTGCTGTCAGACAAACTGTCGTCTCTAAACATCGACTTGAGCTCCGCGTTCGACAGTCGGCGTTCCCGTAACAAGAAAACGTAACGCTGATCTGAATGAAACAGTGATTTCACTGCTCAGAAAAATGTGATTTGTTCACGAGTAAAAGAAGCATTCATGTTGACATGATGACATCACATCAAGTGATTGGCTTATTTCACCACATCCTGAACTGAGATGTGCTGAGAGGTCATCTGAGTACAGTGGTCAGCAGCAATACTCAGGGAGGCTGCGGCGTTTAAACGATGCTCGGTGGGTCACCTTAAACCGCCTTTCTTCCACCGTCTGATGCTCGATTTGATTTCAGCAGAGGGTCTGGACCGTGTCTTGTTGCTGCCATGTGATTGGCTGATTAGATATGTGTGCTGAGGAGCAGATGAACAGGTGCATCATCGAGCACTGCATGTGGAAACATCTGAATTTCCCCCCATTAAATTTCATTTAATGTGACTTTTTTCCACAGCGGTGAAACTGAAGGATGTGAAGCTGTGTTCACGTGTTCAACACGTTGACTCCTTCCTCTCTGTAACTCCTCCTTCCTGTCTGTAACTCCTCCTTCCTGTCTGTAACTCCTCCTTCCTGTCTGTAACCCCTCCCTCCTCTCTGTAACTCCTCCTGACTAACATGAGATGTGCAGATATGTTTCCAGGACCATTTTTCACCTGCACCTTTCATGTGAGGGTAAACTTTGTTTTTGGCTCAGTATCTTTCACTTTTTTAAGTCTTTCTAGGCCTCCTGCCCATTTCCCCTCACTTCACTCCTCTCGCCTCATCCACCAGTGTTCAATGTCAGTCTGCCAGAAAAAAAAAGAAACTCTTTAATTAAGTTTACTGCTCTGGAGACTTATCCTCTCATCAGAGTCTTCTCCCTCTCTTTGCAGCGCTCTCAATAATGTATTTCTCGCTCTCCCTCTCTCTTCTCATTCACAATATCCCTTCTCTTCCACCTCCACTCATTCACTTCTCTGCCATCACTCTCATGCATCCTGCTTCTCCCCCGTCTCTCTCCGACTCTCCAACCCACTCACATTCCCATCAGACAAATTCAAGCATTCTTCTTCTCTTCTCTCCCACTTTCTCCTCGTCTGCTCTACAGCTCTCGTGTTCCCAGCGCTCTGATTGGCACGCAGCAGATGTTAGACAGCTGTTGCAGAGGAGATAGGTTGCTCATTTTTGCCTGTTCAGCCTCCAACTCCGTTACCTCGCCTGCTCCCCGTCCGTCTCTATCTGTCTGTCCAGCTTTCTGTCTTTAGTCTCAGAGGAGAGCAGGACCCGTCCTGTCTCTTTGACCCTGAATCTCACTCTGGTGCTTTGTTGTTTGGCATCAAGCCTTCTACACACACACACACACACACCTGTGTGCTTTTCAAGGTGAATTGCCAAAGTTGATGCTCGTGTTGCAGGCTGGCTGCTGGAAAAGCAGCATTGATTTCTCTAAACTTTTTTTCTGACATCGCCGCAGACCTGAGGTGAAAAATGACATTTCAGAGTAGGGTTGCCAACTCCCTGAAAAATAAATAAGGGACACCTCGTGGCCAGGGCCGGGCGACCCAGTTGTCTTCACCCTTCCCAGTGTGGTGAATTTTCTAGCTCTTTTTTTGTGTGTGAAATTATTTTTTTAACCATTTGACTTGAAGTTGATTTAAGTAGATGCATATTCTATTCTTTGTGATATGAACACATGTGAAACAAATGATCATTTAGCCATTTATTTTTAGCTCAAAATGACAACATTAACAGAATAAAACAGGTCTCCTTCTTAAACAGAAGCCTGTCATGCTTAACTTTTGAGAATATAAGTAAATCTTTCTTTAAAAGAACTCTGTCCTGCTTAACTTAAAATAATAGAAAACAATAGAAAGAAAAATATTCTTGTAACAGTGCACATTTAGTGCATTTAGTACAATTGGCTTCAGTTGAAATATTATTTCAGCTTTTCTAATGCTAATCAGCTGCTCCTGTTTGTAAACCCGCTTGTTCCCATGATTACGCATCTTAACTCATCATCATTATTCATCTATGTATTACTTTTATGTATTAGTCATCAATTTGTTGTAATCATCTATCCTTGCAGTTGTTTATTACACAAAATAAATTATATTATCACACTTCTGGCCACATAGCGCTGATATTCACTGCACATGCCCATATTAACTTTTTCCAGCCAGGTGTTTTCCTTTTCCCATTCTTCCCTTTCTCTGAGGGGAACAAACATTGCTGCTCTAATGCTGGGCTCACACTGTGCGGTTTTAGGCCCATTTTGAGCCGATTTTTGAGTGATCGGGCCGATTTTGGCCTTCATCGTGCGTCGTGTAGTATACGTGGGGTAAGGAGAAGCGATTAACACCTCACGACCAGCTCCCGATCATCAATCGCTCGTGAGCCACTCACACTGCTCGCGCGCAAACGTCGGTGAAAAAGACGGAGCAGCACGGCTGTGCAGCGTGTGATCTGGACACAAGCGATGGAGGCACAACTTGTAGAACTTTGGAAAGCTCATCCGAGCCTTTTCGATGTGGCCTCACAAAATTATCACGACCACAACAACCGTGAAAATAGTTGGATCTACATGCTGCTCAATCACAGCTGCCTGATCATGTTTTTCATTAGCAATTTAGCAAAGTTGATGGTGGTGGTGTGTCTGTGTGAGTGAAAGACAGAGCGCGAGCGACAGATTTTCTGTTATAACCTTCATGTTATGGAGGCACAGTGTGAGCACTCAGGTCGCATCAGAGCATCGGGCCGTATAGTGTGAGACCTGCATCGTGACCTACCAACTTCTAACCCCTGCGAGTCAATCGTGCAGTTTGAGCAGGAGCTGAATAACGTGACTGAAAAAATCGCACAGTGTCTGCCCAGCTTTAGGTGTACTGTCGTCCGAGACTTGCACCGCAGTGTCGGCGTTTGTTTCCCTGTTGGCCATGCTTCTTGTTGTGGTCATCTGTTGTCTTCCGGTATTTTCTCCGCAAGCGACCTTTCCTCGACCAATGAGATGAGCGGTAATCTGAATTGTCATACTCGAATTGTCATAAGTGTGCTGTCAGCTCATTGGTCACAAAGCAGGAGAGGGGCTGGGAATTATGTTTTCCAACAAAGCGTTAATCCCATTAACATTTATAGACTACTTTTGATTCTCACTGTATTACGGGACAAAGTGCGTCCCTTATTAGCTCAATACGGGACGTGTACTTTTGTTTCTAAATACGGGACGATTCCGTATTTTAAGGGACGGTTGGCAACCCTATTTCAGAGACATTTCTGAAAAATCACCACGACAGTCGGCGCGTGGTTGCTCGGCTGAGGTCGGCACATTTTCCCACTCGAGCACAACTCTGGATCAGTGTTGGACGTAACACATTATTGCAATCACACCTTTTTTAAATGCAGAAATGTAACCTGTCAGGTTACTAAATTCAGTAATCACATTACAGCTACAGTTATTAAATGGACCCAAGAAATTAAAAACATATGGTTTCATATTTTCTGTTTATCAGTTTATTTTGAAAATACAAGAATGAGGACGGAGGATGCAGGAGCTCAAACACTTCCACGTCAGTCGTTTTTCCACAGTCACAGTGGGAAAACTCAACACTGTCACATTTTGGAAAATGTAGCCTTTGGAGCTACACCACAGTCCATAAAGCATGAGGATGTAATTCTGGACGTCCCGTGTTTAAATATTTGATTCCATCCTTTCAAATAAATCAATATTGTTTTAATTCAACGGCATTAAGTTTTTTTCACAAGCCAATAAACTCTGAGCCACTCTAATCTGCGGGTTGTTGGTTTGGACAATAAATTATTATTAATAATAATTAATGTTTTCAGCAGTGCAAAAACTGGTCTCGTAATAATGTCAGGGAGTTTTTATGCCTTAAATAAAATAAGATATATACGTAATCTACACTGACTGTGACCTTTGACTGGACCCGAGACTATTTATATATTGTTACATATAAAAGATCTAATTTTCAAATACAATCAAAGGTTTTAGTTTAGTTTTTTTTCAGCAGATGCTGTTTGCAGGTAGAACCAGTTTCTCAAATGGAAACCAGTGAGCAGTTTGTTTTGAAAGATGTGTTTGTTTGCTTTTGAATATTTATTATTGCTGATTAATATGACAAAGGTATTTCTTATCAGATTACTGGATTATTAAAATAATCAGCTTGATCCCAGATCGAACGATGGAAGTGTTTTTTTCCTCTATTATTTCTGATGACTGAAATATACAAACCAGACCTCGAACACCTGAAAACTTTGGTTTTAAAGGAGAACAGACTCAATTGTTTTCTCATCAAAGGTTAGATATGAAGATCAACAACTCTCATGCTTGTACAATAAATTTAGGCGTGCAGCGAGCAGCTGACCAGCTGTCATAAAAAGGATTTCCAGCCTGCCCAGGTCGGTCTGATTTAGCCACGCCACACTGAGCCGTGCCGAGCCGTGCCGCGATGACATGTGTTTCCATTACAGCATCACTGCAGGAGGCCAAGCTGTGCTAATGCGGTCCTGCTCAGCAGCAGCAGCTGGAGCCCGGTTTGGAGCCCGGTCCTCTAAGGGTTCCTAGTCTGTCTCTGACCTGGTAACAGTTATTTTTAAAGGATTTTCTCTGGGTGTTTGTTCTTAGGTCAAAGCAAATCGATTGTGTGCAATATCCGCAGTACTGCACTGAAATTAAAGCTGGGACATGGATTATACTCAGAGGAAGAATAGAAACAATAATACATGAAAGCAAAGCGACAATCAACACAGAAGAGCTAGAAAATTTGAAAAAATGGAACCAAATCATCTTTTAATGTTACAGCTACAGCAGAATGGAATCAGCTGCTTTGTGTGGTCCTATGGTGGCTGCTATGGGACAAACATGTTTTAGTCGGCCAACTGAGATCAAAAACATTTAGAGGCCCTTTAACAGCTGCAGCTCGGGCTATCAGTTCACCGTTTACCTCAGCTGGGTGACGAGTGCCCACCTTCATTATTGTGGAGGAGTCTGAGAGAAGTCAGTGAAGCAGAGAAGCTCACGTCTGACTGATGACAGTGATACTGAGGCTGAGGACATGCTACTCTGTTCAAATATGGTGGGGGAACATGGTCGCTACCAAAAACCACAAACCTGCTCTTATTATTAATGCGTTAAAAATACACAAGTTTATGAGAATATATCTGTTTGTTGGAAGACACTATCCTATGTATATTTATGAGTATCCTATAATAATAAAGCTCATACAGGGGACAGTTAGTGAAAGCAGAGCAATGTTAACGAGGCTGTACAACACTTACTTTACCATAACACTGCAGTTCCTCCTTAGTACGACTAATGAACCATAATGACACTACAGCGCACAGAGAGTCCAAGTGCTGCACAGTCTCAGTGCAGTTAAGTGGCAGCGATGCGCTTTTATCAGAATTTACTGCTCCGCTCTCGTGGAGGTGCCGTGGGTTTAATTTAACGAAACATCTGTGTTGGGAGGCGCCCGTTTGATAACCCCTATACCAAACTAATTACACACACACACACACACACACACACACACACACACAGGAACTGGCAGAAAAGATGAGGAAATGTGTTCATCTGAGTTTAATAGAGCAGCACAAAAGGTGGTTGCATAAGAAGCTGATGTAAAGGCTGATTCACAATGAAGCGCACCAAACGAGTATATCGATACAGAATCTGAGTGCATTCAACCTCTTTACAGGAAGGAAGCTCTCTTTCTGGTGAGAGCCGAATGAATTATTCATCAGGAGAATTTTAAAGTGAACTCGGCGTTTGCTGTTTAACATGTCGGTTAACTTAGCGTGCACAGTTTTTTCTTTCTTTCATTCTTTGCTCTGATTTTCCTGAAGTAGAATAAACTGGATGTTTGCTCCGTGTTGGTTTATATGTCAGTAATTGTCCGGATCCTGGGAGTCTGTTCAGCTTCAGCTCATTCTCACCCCCAATGCATACGTTACTGTGTGTTTCCCTCTGGTGTGGCTAACTTACAGCTAAGGTGCTGTGATGCGAGTGAGTTTTTCAGTGCCAAAATCTAAGGAGCAAGTGGAGTATAGAATAAAATAGAATAAAATAGAATAGAATAGCACTTTATTGCCATTGTAAGAGAGGAAGCAGAAAAAGAACCTGAGGGTAAGACTTGATGTCCTAAATGATGCAAACCCGGGTCAGTTGGCTGCTCACCGTCCAGCAGGGAGGAGGTAGAATCTTATTTCCTGTTATGACTCACAATTGCTGATTCTGTTTTTAGCTCGGTTTAATTTATGTTACTTTCCAAAGCAGGATGGCTCATTTCAGTTTATTTAGTTTCTGTTTTTCTAATTATTATGCTGCTGTGTGCAGAAGTCTTGAGCCACCCCCCAGGTCTTTATATTTAATGACTTTCTGCTCAGTTTCTGGAGCAATAACTCTTCAGCCTTTCTGAAAGTCTGGCAGATTTTTTCTCCTGAACATTTTCAAACCGTTGTCTGTCTCAAAAGTGTCCAGTCAGAGCCATTTCTGACATGTTGTAGACTTCCACTAGTCTACAACACCCGAGTATAAAATGGACAGCTGTACTATATCCAGTACAAATAATTAAGCGGTGCTTAAAAAGTATTCAAAGCATCCGGAGCCGTGGGCTCTTTGCTCGTTTCTTTGAGGCCTCGAACACTTCCAGGATCACACGTTTTCTCCTGATTAAAGATCAAATACGGAAAATGATCAGGAAAAACTCTCCCTGATGTCCCGTCTAATTTCCAGGAAGAAACACCTCGACATCCATTGATCAGCTTCAGATTTTCCATTTTGATATGATTTCGCTCTCACGCCAGTGGTTTTAATGTTTGTGTTAAATTGACTGCCCCAAACCTCAGAGATCATCTCTGCTTTAATCTCACAGATCAGAGACGTCTGCACGCAGAGGAGATTAACGTCCAATTAATTTATGCAGCTAACCTGCAAAGTTAAAGGTTCATTTGGAAATGAAGGCGGTTAGAAAAGAAAACCTGGTTAAATGTTTGTTAAATTGTATCAACTGCTGGAAGGGAATTCCTAAAATGAAAAGATGCTGAAGCCTGAGGGGAGCTTCAGCTCAGCCGTCTCAGGACTAAAAATCAGAGCCTGAAAATAATGTTACAGCCTCGCACATCTGTTCTTTTCACCACCGTCCAGCACCTTTCGCTCCTTTGGGTCAATTAAATTCCCCTTCTCCCGCTAAACCTTCTATTTTGCTCTTCAAACCTCACAGCTTTTGTAGTTGTTCGATCTTTTTTCATAAAAATCATCTACAGTTGGGTCCAAAATCATTTTGGGGGTAATTTTCCCTCTGTACACCAACACAGTGGATTTCAGATCAATCAAAATGTGATTAAAATGCACACTTTGAGGATTTTTCCACTTTTTTTCCATTTTCAGAGGTTCAAACATGATTGGACAAAGTAAAGTAAAATCCTTTGCAGTCCGTGATGAAGTCTGGAGCTCGTGGACAGATGCTGTTTCCTCCCAGAGATGCTCTGCAGGTCGTTACTGCAGCACCTTCAGCTGCTGCTTGCTTTGGGTGTCTGCCGTCAGTTTTGTCTTGCATCTCACATTTCTGGGCCTCGAGTAGCTGCTGAGTCGTGTTTGCAGTTTCCTTTGTGAAGCTGTTTTTCTGAACCACGGTACAAACGTTGTCATCGTGCACTTCAGCTGTCTTCTCCGGTCTTTCGGGCTTTGAGCTGCTGCGTTCCAAAGTTTCTGACCACTCGTTGGTTTATTGTGGTTTCCCAGCCTAACTATGCCTCCTTTGCTTGTGCTCTTCCAAGTTCGCCTCTTGGAATCAGCTCCACATCTTTGATCTGCTTCATGTATCGTCTAATAACAGAGGAACAAACCTCTGTAACATTGTGGGGTCTACTGTACCTTACAGGAGACTGAACTGAATTCATTTTTGGCCTCTGAAAAGGAAGGAGTGTATAAAAACACAAAAAAGTTCATGCACTACTGTTAAGCCATGCGACTCAAAGTTGAACGTCTGCACTTTATCCTCTGAATTAAAATCCACTTAAAGTTGATCTTATTTAATATTTCTGGCAATGAGACGGCCTCGTTTCAGTCATCTTGCCAAATGTTGCAAATCTTTTTAAACCTGCACTCTCTCGCTTTTCTGCCCCATCGCTCCCTTTACATCATCTGCATTTGTTGACCGACTGTCTCTGAGACACGACACCCATTGATTCAAAAAGGAGGGGGGCAGAAAAAGACAGAGTGGAAAATCTTTCAAAGCCTTTGACGGTTCGTCTTTGATAGACGCCGGCACGTCCAGAGGCCAGCGGGGGCAGAGATGGAGAGGAAGAGATTTCGGCAATGTACACAGACCGCTGCAAACACACGCTGCGCTTTCTTAGATGTGCTCTGTTGCTTACCAGGAACAAGCTCCCTTTCCCCTGAAGTCAACTCTAGGCTGTGCACCATCACCCCCACGCTCCCTATCCCCTCGCAGTTCCTCCATGTTCCACTCAAATCATCCTGGAAACTCTGTATTCTGCATCAGGCCTCGGCTACATTAACTCTAACCCTCACTACGCCGCTCTGATGCTCGTTATGAGCCGCGGGAACGCATCTGCTAAACAACAGCCACACAGATCTCTGCACAGCTGCAGCGTTTCTTTGATGTCCTGTGGATTTCAGAAATCCTCAGATTGTTAGTTTTGACTTACTGCTTTGCATGTAAGTTCACAGAGAGGAGCTGGGTAATCACGTCGCGTGACAGCTCAGACAAAAAGAGGTGTTCTGTTTGTTTACATCAGCGATGGGTTAAAAAGAAGAACCACTCTGTACTGCAGAGGCTTTTATCTTCAAGCACATAATTGCTCAATCTACTGAGCCAATTGATGCAAAATGATGGTAGGAATTAAAGGCCGAACAGGGGAAGGCCAAAGCTGCAGATACATTTAGAGACGGGGAAATGGCCGAGACCTCAAAATGCTGATTAACTGTTACAGCGACCGCTCGCCCCGACGCTGTTCTTTAATACAGACTGCACAGCGTTCACAAACAGCGATTAGATTACTCGCTGCTTGGAATAAACAACAGTGATTCATGTAGCGCCGCTTAGTTACAGGAAACAAATCACAGGCACCATTTTCCACAAACTTTTTATCCAATTCAGATGAAAAACTAATTGTTCTTCTTCCAGCTGCTCCTTCGCCACAGCAGATCATCAGCCTCCACCTCCTCCTATCCCAGCATCCTCCTCCGTCACACCAACCCTCTGCATGTCCTTCACTACATCCATTCTTCCCCTCCTGACTGGCAGCTCCATCTTCATCATCATTTGTCCAGCATATCCACCCTCCCTCTCGCTGTCCCTCTGACGGGGAACATCTGAACGTCCATGATCAGAAAGGGCTCACTGAAGGCAGCATGGTTAAGAGCTTGGAGGCGCTTACGACTGCAGTGAATGCTCAGAATAACACCTTTGAGCGTATGTATGTTGGATTACATCAGGAAAGAATCAACTCAGAACAACATCTCTGGGCGGAGCTGGATTACACCTCGGATCAGTTGGCTGCGGTCATGATGTCTCAGAATCTGCTATGTGAGCAAAAAGAGTGACAAGACCACAGAATCGACGGCTAATAACATCACGGAGAAGCTCGCAGCTATTAACGGGAGACTGAGAGACCAGTGTCGGAGTGTTAAAAAACAGCTTAAAATTCTCAATTACCATCATAATCCGGCTACCCCTTCGGCGCCAGCTCAAGGCTGGAGCCGAACAACAACTCTCTGATGACGACTGTGTTGAGTCTGTTCTTCCCATTCCCTGCAAGGCCACCTGGGTTGGCTGGAAGACTGTTTACTTAGCCTGGCAGGGCGAAGGACACTGTCTCAGCTGAACTATGGACACGCACACACAGACATATACTGATACTGATAAGCACTCACCGACGCATCACCCTCCCTACCCCGGATCCAACGCCACCTCCAACGCTTACCTCCCCTCTGATGTGGACATCGGGTCAGTTGGAGGCGCAGTCGAAGATTGTAGCGGTTCCAGATCAGATGTACACACTGGAACTCTTTCCCATGTTGCTGTCTGTGTTTATTGTGCTGTGGTGTGTTGATATCTGTGCATTCCTGTATTATCCTTTTGTGTTGCACATTTCAATGTTTTTTTTCCTCGCTACCTAGCCTGACCTGTCTCCCCAATGTGATGTTTGTATTGTATGTACGGTCGGCAAGGTCTGTCATCTCGGTTGTGGGCAAAAGACCTGCAACTGACAAATAAAGGCCATCTCTCTCATCTCAGCTCTCACCGCCATCTTTAAACCTTCCCTTTCATCTCCACCCTGCCTGCTCTCTCTCCTTAACTTCTCTTGTGCACAATCGATAGTCATCTACTTCTCGCGTGCTCGCCTTTCCACCTCTCATTCACACACATGTATTCTGTCTTAGAGCCACACTGCTGTTCTCTAATCATCACCTCTCTTCTTAGTGCATACCTCCACCTCTCCCACGGCCACCCCAACACTAATATGTACATGCAAAAACAAATACACTTCCGGACAGCGGTGATTAAAACTCTAAAAATAAAAGTAAAACATAAATAAAATCAAAATTTAAAAAAACGACAGCCTCATAATGGAATCAAACCCAAGAGTATTAACAGATCCTAGTTTGTGTGTTTTAATATACATCAGCTGCAGAAGTGTGCAGCGTGCTGCAGGAGCTCCTGCTGTAGACAGCAGTGCGCTCTGGCAGATAACTTTCTCTACATCTGGTCTTACTTGGCTCTGTTGCTTCTGGCAGGACTTCACGCTCCTGTTTCAGAAAGGCTAATGGGCTCGGTCAGCCTGACCACACTCCACTGCATAGCACCGTAATGAAACTCAAAATCTGCTACCAGGGATGAGGAGTCTTTGCTTCCAGCTTTTCCTCCTCCTGCCGGCCCCGGAGCACATTTTTCTTCTTCCTGAACAATGCGCTGCGTCTGGAGATTACCGTGGTCCTGCTGTTACTGTCGTTGTGCGTCATGTCGTGTAGACTGCATTACTTTGTTTGGATGGCTGCTGATACCTCGGTCAGGTCTGTCTTGTAAGAGACTTGATCTCAACTGACCTCCAGGTAAAAACAAAAAAGCAAATAAAGATAAATTGACTGAGCAGCGAAGTTTCTGAAGCTCCAGGAGAAACTATACAGATGTTTTAACAGCAGCCGGCCCGCTCTGCAGAAAATACACCGCCACGGCAGATAAAACGCTCCAGAGGAACGCAAACTGTACGAGCGTGACACACAAGTGTTTACGAGTCGGAGAGACACGTCTCTGATTTGCTGCTCGGGTTTGAAATAATCATCGAGTTTACAGAATAAAGAGGAGCGCTTCAGGAAGGGGCAGGACTTCAACCTCATCGATTCTCCACAGACAGAAATGTGATCCCGCTGAGCTCATCTGCCCCAATAATGAACTCCAGTAAACACAGAAATGTGAATGCATTACGTTATTGTCACACAGCCGTGCAGCTACAGGAACATCCCTTAGTTATGCTGCAGTAGACTCTGGGAGGATTCCCACGATGCATTAAATGTTTCTTCGTCACTCTGTGTTCATAATGCAAAAGGTGACCAGCTGGGTTATGGCTGAAATGCAGTAGAACGACGGTCCAGATCAGAGCGTGATTTCTGACACTTTTACAGCCAAAATGACCAAACTAGTGCACGCGGCCTCTACGGTACTTGGTGAGTAAAGGGTTAAAAGGTATCTGATTAGGTTTCAACCTTAACTTCTTTCTCAGAGTTATGAGTCGATGGTCAGTAAGTCCCAGAACAGATCAGATGAGGCAATGATGAGTCAGCCAACTCAGGGTTGGCAACGTCACAAGTCTGGAGCAGTTTCTCGGAGCTCTAGCTCGACCTGACCTGTATCTACAAACACGATGTCACCTCACTCTCAATACAATTCTTTCTTGTATAACAACTGAATTTTAAGTTCAACAATTAAACAATAACTGCAATTTGCAATTATTTAACATCCAGAAAACGTGTGGTCCTCTCCAGGTAACCCATTCAATTGTAACTGATGTTAGAATTGCTTCAGGCTAACCAACATAGCAGCGATACACACATGAACACAAATACTAGACAATTAAAATATGAATGTTACAGCTCACAGTTTCCTTAGTCCAAACACTACGACCAAAGTCAGCATACAAGTGATCAAATTATGTTCTCAACATACGCTAATGAGCAAGTGATTAATGCACAGCGGAAAGTCTCCTCATTGGTATGACAGATATAACAGTGAAATCATATTTTATGCGTCAAATATTGTAATTAAAATCAGCAAAAGTAAACACCTGCAACACATAAAGACAATAACACGATTGCAGTAAACATTTAGCACAGAGGCTAAGTTCAATCAGTCAAACCCGATAAAATCAAGTTTCTGCAGGTTTAATGTCTGCTTTGGTCCAAATGACATACAGTACATACCTGTGCAGGTATGGAGATGGCAGTGGACTTTTAACCAGATTAACACAGTGTTGTAGAGTTAGATGACAGCTGATGAATGGAGAAGAGTACATCAAGAGCGAGGCTGATGTGCAGCTGCGGTAAACACAGAGGGATAAATCTGACGAGCCGTACTTTGAAGATAAAGAAAGAGCTGCTGAAGCTCGGTGAAGAAGAGAGCTGATGATCAGTGAGCAGCTTCATGTTGAGAATGTTGAAGCAAACATCACATCTACAGATGTTTGAGAGTGTGGTGGAAGTTTAGAGAAGGTCAGAAGGAGCTTCAGTGTGTCTTTGGATCAGAGGAAGCAGATGATTGGCTGCTAAGAGAGGAACTGTGGTACTGCAGAGAAGAATGTGAGGGTGGTGCAGGTATGAGGACAGAGAGGCAGTGGTGAACGGTGTGGTGGGACTGACAGATGGGTTAAAGTTGAGGGATCTGCTCTGAGCTCCTTCTTATGGTGACGGACAGGTGATGTCAGGCAGGAGTCTCTGTGGACCACACTGTGATTGGTAGTGAAAGTAGGGAGCAGGTGGAGGAGAACCTGGAGAGGAGGAGGCATGCTCTGGGAAGAACAGGTATTCTTTTCAGATTTTAATTTATATTTAATTGTGTTGTGGTTTGCAGTGTTTTGTGTTGTTTCATTTTAAATTTATTTAAAAGGAAAAAGCTGAAAGTTTAAATAATTAAAAGTTGAACTGTGACTAGTTGGTTGTTGTATTACATGATTTATTTATTACATTTTATGTGGAGTGAATAAATAAAAGTATATTTACGGTGGCCCCTAGAGTTTTTACGTGCTTTGTCTCTTGGATCCACCACATATATTTATATATAAATATATATAAATAAAACCACTTTTTTTTACATTAGTAATTCCTTTTGTGCATAATTTTATATTATTGTTAATAATAAATTTATTAAAGCAACAAAACAACCTGAAGAGCTGGTTTGGAGCCGAAAGAGCCGGAAGTCCCATCACTACCATAGAAGCAAGACAAAACACACGTGTGTGAAAGAGACACGCAAACAGTGAAGGTAGATGAGTTTAAATTCCTGGGCTCAACGCAGACAGAAGAAGAAGAGAGTGCAGGCAGGGTGGAGTGGGTGGAGATGAGTGTCAGGGGTGGTTTGGGACAGAAGGAGAGCAGCAAGAATGAAAGAGAAGGTTTAAAGATGGTGGCGAGAGCTGCTGTGATGGTTTGGAGACGGGGGAGGCCGAAGATGTTCAGATGTTCACTGAGCAGCATGGATCACAAAAGAGTCCATCAGAGGGACAGAGAGGAGAGGCTGAGAGGGTCTGGACATGTGCAGAGGAGGGAGGGTGGATGTGATGGACAAGGGAGGATGAAAGTGGAGCTGCCAGGCGAGAGGAGAAGAAGGATGGAGGACATGCAGAGGGTTGTTGTGACGAGGGAGCAGCTGGAAGGAGGAGGATTTTTACCACATTTTGTGCTTTTACTGAATTTCCCTTCAGGAATCTGATCATCTTTTATGAGCTCTGTGGTAATAAACATTCACAGAGCAAAGTCCTTCCTGCTGACTCCATCTGGCATAAACGTTCTGTAAACTTCGGTCACTTCATTCTGTGACGTGTAGACTTTTAATGCCCCCCGATGAGGCTGGAAAATGATTTTGTTCTTTTTAAACATGCATGTCTTTTAAAGTTCCTCCTGCACTTCAAACTGACTGAGACGTAACAGAAGCGCCTGTGTGGATATTACATTTGCGCACACAGACAGTAGGCCGCCATCACCCCTGCAGACGTATGCTGCAGATCGTTACGCTGCCGTACGTCACATTTCATAAAGGCCGGACTTCTCAGCGAGTCCTTCTTCCCCCCTTTCACCGTCTGACGAGTGAGCTGAGTGAAGTGCAGGCGCAGCAGCGACTGTACAGCAGAAGAAATGCCACCGTGCTGCAACTACGATGAGGGATGATTAGCTGTTAAAGCAGCCTGCCCGTCCCCTCCTAATGGCATGTTTGTGCCGACCCTCTCCTTGACCTGTTATTGTTAACCACCAACACAGAGGGAGGTGGCATTCACAGGCAAACGCTGGGATTCTCTGCTGCCGTACTGCAGTGTGTTGTTGTTGTTCACACATCTCCTGTTTTCCTTCCACAGAGATAATGGGCTCTGTGATGAGTCAGGCCACCTCTCCGGGTCTCTCTGCTCCCCGTCCTGTAATTTCTGGGCTGTCACCGTTTCTTCGTATAGCAGTAATTTCTTTCTCTGCCATCTTCATTTTCCGATTCTGTCCGATCACTGAAAAGCACTCAGGGAGCTCAGTTCTCCTGATTGTTTGGTGAAAGTATACGGCACAATAGCGTCTGGATTTTAGCCAAAGGTGCGCTGAAATATGTGCAAAGGAGAGATCAGGACACTCGGGTCAACAGTGTCTCGTTACAAATTCACGCTTTTAGACTTTAATTGACAAAAATAATGGTTATAATGACTCTGTTCTGCTAGTTGTGTCAAACAAAGGGGGAAATGGGTCAACTTCAACAAGGGTAGAAAAATGAAGCCCCAAACCTGCAGTTCCTCTAACATCCAGCAGAGGCAGCAGTGAATCAGTCCCCATAGACTCCAATGTTAAAACTTTACAACAGAAATAAACACGTTTACAGCCTGATGCACAAACTGATTGGTGTCTGTACGTTTTTATAAGTCACCTATTCAAAGGCTCAACGTTTGACTGACAGGCGGATGGTGACACAGGCGGCTGTAACTGCTAGCTGTCTGCTAGCTTCCTATGCTATGGAAGGTGAATGTTTGCGGTCTCAGGTTGGTATCTTCTGAGCTACAATCCTTTTACTCACTCAGTAAAATAAACTGGTTCAAATACTCATGTCACCACTTAGTAAACCTGCACCTGATCATGTAAATACACGCATGTGTCTTCACTGGGCTGCATGAGCCTCCAAATTTGGTCCCTACAACTATAAATGTGAACCTGCTGGTGGCGTTGGAGGGGTTAAGGTGAGGCTCTGGTCTGTGGGAAACAATCACTGCAGTCCATCTAGTATCTGTGGGGATATTTCTGAGTGGAGCCGGCAGCCGGAGATTGTTCTGAATGCACAGTTTCCATTGAGTTACAAACTATTAGAAGTTCCTGTTCTGTTATTTTTCTCAGTCGACCCACTTTTGTACCGACTGTCACTTCCTGGGGTTCTTGCTCTCCCTCTGCTAATCTTCCCATCTTTCTCTTCCAATTCTCCTTTCCCTTCCTTTTTTGTTCTGCTCTGTCTCATTTCGTGACCCCTCCCTTGCTCTTACCCTCCCCATTATCTTCCCGGGTGACCCCAGAGGTCTGTGCACTGAGCTAACTTGTCACGAATCATTTGGTCATCGGCTAGTGAGCATCCCCCCTCTTCCTCTGTGTCTTGCGCTTGCGGTCGCCCCTCCTCTGCCTTCTCTCTTTTCCTTTGTCGTGCATTTCCTTTATTATCTTCTTCTCCGTCTCAGTTTTCTTTGAAGAACAAGAGCACAGGCACAGTGCGGCCATAACGACGATATGACAGCAGCCTTTCGATAATCTGACCTGTGCTTTGTGTCAAAGGAATCCTTCTTCACACTCACAGCTGACAGTTAATGAAAGAGGCAAACACGCCACTGCAGGCCTGTCTGACAGGCGGCCATTTTCCCCGTTTCCCTCTTCGAAATATTCTCAGCGACCGGCGGCTCCCGGGAGCAGTCATGCTTTTTTAATGAGCGGCCTGGGTTGTTTATTTTGCATTTAATGTAAAAGCGCTCACCGGTGCCGGATGATTCCATGGAGACGTCGCCAGAGGCAGTGTGCAGATTGGCACTCACCTGACACGGTGGGAGGAAGAGTGTTAGCGGAGAGGAGGTGAGTGCAGTCAGGCAGGACACATACTTTCACCTCCACTGACCCACGTTTGAGGGGTTTTCACTCGCTGTAATGTGACCATCAGGTTACACGTTTACTGGACAAGCACCAAAGCCAAACATTTTAGTGTCCACGCATGAAGTAACCAACACATCTGCATTTTTCTGCATGTTAACAGGGCTGACATTTTGCAGCTTTCTAAAGTCCATGCTGCGCTCTCTGGGGTTTTTGTTTTGGTGTGTTATATATGGATAGCTGATCAATTACAGGAAATTTGGGGAGGGCTAACGTGGCCCTGCTAGGCTGCAGGAAAAACTAACAGAACAAACCAGAAACCCAAAACACGGCGCAGTCCACTCCCACCCAGCACCGATTTGTTTTCTTTTTCCTCTTCGTTTTTTTAAATGAGCATCAGCAGCAGCTGAAATTGCAGCTTGCATGTTTCTCAGTGTGGTTTCTCTTTGGGCTGGTGAGGCCATAAGCAAAGTGCGAATGTGTAACAGGATCGCACATCTAATTGACCACATGGTGGCGCTGTTGTGACACGAGCTCGTTATTTTTTCTAAATGGACGCATGTTTGTAGGACTGGTTCTGAGCAGCACTGATTTGTTTCCAGCAACACTTTGCAAAGCTGAGCCCAACGTGGCTGCCGATGGTCTGGAGTTTCAGCTCCCACCAAAAACCTCGGACCAAACATTTATTTATCATTTATGCGTGTTTGTAATTCTTTGGTTGTGTTTGTTGATGACTTTAAGACTCTTCACCTCATGTCCCCGTGATACAAAGTCAGTCAAATTCTTATTGCTTCAGCATAACGTGAGAATAAAAATGCACCATAAGAATGGAAAGCAATGGAAAACTACATCAAACAGCAAATTCATTAAAAGCTTGTCTGTCTAAAAATGTCTCAGCTGCTTTTGAAAGAGAATTCCACCACCTCGGTGCCACTGCCTGAAAAGCCAGATCCCCATGACCTCTGACCTGAAGACCTAAGAGCTCAGGAAGAAGAATGAGGTGTCAGCAGAGATGTGATGAAACAGTTGTCTCATATTTAATTAGTCCAGCCGTTACTCTGAAGGGTGTTTTAGTGCTTCAGGGGTATTTTCCCGTGATTCACACATTTAGCTTTCCAAAGCACAGATAACAGCTGCTGCACCTGTTTATAACAAATACTAATATGAGGCTTTTAAGGCACGACGCTGCTCTTCATCCTGGATCATAAACACTTACTGAGTGTCCATGAAGTCATAGTTTTATTTCCTCTGCACATTTGGCTCACTGATGTTCCACCTGTTTACCGACGTACATACACGAGAGTTTACAGGTGTGAAAGCTAAACCTTCAAAGCTTCGGCTTTGCAACAGTGCATGCTGGGAAATGTACAGGGTAGGTGGCAATAACACACACACACACACACACACACTGCTCAATCAGACCAAGGCAGAAGCAGGGATTTAAGAGACAACCAAGATGCTACCTACCTAACACACACACACACACACACAAAGAAAAGAGAGGACCAACAGAGTGTGAGCAGGTGGACGGCTTTACCAGATGGCAGCTCTTCTGTTCCACTGTTATGCACAGAGAGACACATCCACACACACCCTTTACCTTCACACACAGATGCAGCAGACGCACAAACACACACACACACACACACACTGAGCTTTCGTTTTAAATAACACCAACCACCTCTGCCAGTCTCGGCTCCACTTTCCAATAAGATCTTATAGTATTTCAGCACGTTGGGACTGAGGTTCAGATCCGTTACAGAACTGAATGTGATTCACGATTAAAAAAACCTTTTTATGGCACGTTTCCTCCGAAAGAGCAGCTGAAAGTGGCGTATTTGAGACACAAAAGCATTACAGAAAGACAAAGCCATAAAAGCAGATTAGAGGAGCGTCTCAGTAGAAGACTGCAGCGATGCCGGGGAGCTGTAAACCAAACATTAACTGTAACTTGGGCGTTCACAGACGAAGAACTGTTCCCGTCTCAATAACCTCGGCATCGCCGAGAGCAGCTGAAGTGTGAAGTGCAACAACAGTGATGAATCAGCAGCGATGCATAAATGACAAATGTGCAGAAATCAGTTTGACGAATAGCACTGGAAGCTTATGTTATTGTCAGCTGTGTGTGTGTGTGTGTGTGTGTGTGCGTGTGCGTGCGTGTGACACACAGGCTGGTCTTAGAGAGCAGTGATTAAGTGTATCACCTGCAGAAAATTATTTCCAATTGTGAAAGAAACTATTTTCCATATAATTACACTCCTATAACTATGGTTGAAGTTAATTGAAGTAATAAAAACTATCATCTTACAAATAATTAAAGAAATCACTGCATGTTCTTCACCAAGTGACTGATTTTAGATTCTTTTACTCTCGTTTCCCCAAAGACTGTACATAAAAGATGGGCATGACCACATGTTGTTCTTCTAAAGCTAGATGTGAATATGTTTGGGCGAGAGGGTTGAGTAATAAGTTGTCAGTTACTGAAATAGATGTCGCTGCTCAGTCATGAATAAAATCCTAGAATTCCTCTCAGCAGCGCTGGAGCGCAGCCCTCTCAGACGCACAGCAGCCATATTATTGGTCAGATAAGTGGAGGGTGATTGTCTCAAAGAAGGTGGGCGAGAGGATTGGACTAGAGTAATGATGTCAGTACTGTGATTGACAGTGTTGGAAGGCAATAGTCATGTGAAGAACAGATAAGCAGCCAAACACACAGGAAAACAAGCAGTCCACTGATTACAGAACTTCATTACTGAACTTAATTCAATTCAGTTTTATTTACAAATCACAACAACACCCCAAGGCGCTTTATACTGTAAGGCAGACCCTACAATAATACATACAGAGAAAAACCCAACAATCATATGACCCGACAGTGGGAAGGAAAAACTCCCTTTTAACAGGAAGAAACCTCTGACAGAACCAGGCTCAGGCAGGGGCGGGGCCATCTGCTGTGATTGGTTGAGAAAAGGAAGACAGGATAAAGACATGCACATAAGCTTCATCATTCATACTCCAAAAGGCTCCGACAGCACAAACACGCTTCAGCGTGAGCTGCGGTAAAGCCTAGCCAGCGGCTACAGCAGTGTAACCATCCACCTCTTAGTCAAAGAGGCCACGCCCCTAATACTGAAATACGGTAATTACCGGGACCAACCGGTTTTTGTATCAGGCTGTAAATGTGTTTATTTCTGCTGGAAACTTGTAACATGAGAGTCTATGGGGACTGACTCACCGCTGGAGCCTCTGGTGGACATTGGAGGGACTGCAGCTGTTGGTTCTTTAGCGCCATCTTCATTATTCAGGCCCGAGTCTCAGCTATAAAACAACAACAAAGCCTCTCAGTTCCAACATTTCTTATTTTTGTGCTGTTTTCACAGAGGTGTGCACATTAAATATGCAGTGTGGTGGTTTGCATGATCAAATTCCTGCTCCAGTCCTGCACTTCTCTGGTTTAAAAAAGCCTCAGCAGCAGCAGCGCTTTCAAACAGCATCATCCCCTCCTGTAGCTTCAGAGCAGAAATCTTCCCAGCAGGTTGCTCGCTCAGCCGTTCATTTCTCAATCGCCAGCGTTCGGCAATCACAGCCTGTGTTTACTGAATGTAGAATATAACCTCTAATGCGTCTGAGGTTATTTTTCCACTGTTTATGGGGGTAGTACGAGAGTTAATGTGATTCAGGATATGGGATTTAAATGTTTTTAATATTTAATAAATGTGAGCCGCCACAGCAGCCTTCGCTCTCAGAGAGCACGTGAACCACGGCGTGTTTTTGTGTTGAGCGGTCATAGCAGGGAAAGGGCAATATTTTCCTTTATTTTAAGGACCAACTGTTCCAACTATAATGGACAGAATCCCTTGTTATTGGCCTTATAGGATGGACATCGTTTTCATCCTTTATGAGCGTAGCATTCATCGGTTTGTTTTTAAAGTTAAGAAAATGAAATTAAGCCTGTGTAAGGCTCTCACAAGGACAATAAAAGAAGGCTGCGTCGGTTTATGAACGTGCTCCTGCTTGCCTGTGTACATTTGTCAGATGGATAAAGCATAAGGGCAGTAAAATAAAACTGACCCGGCGCATTCCCGCACTTAGCTGTGACGAGCGACCGGCTGCAATCTTCGAACCTCGTTACGAATGCTGATGCTGAGGCCAGAGGCTAAGTGTTAGGCCAAGAGGGCAGTAATGTTGAATCAGACTAAATAAGTGACATTTTATTATCGTACAGCAATAAATATGAGCGTTTCTTCTCGCCTCTAAAGGGGTTTTACTGCTCTGAACGTGCTCCAGAGCCACGTGGGTCAGCACAAAGGAGCACATCGCAGCATTAAATGTGACACAAAAGCTCATCTGATGCACGCCTCGCCCTTCAGCCCCCGACTGCAAATCCCCCGAGCTGCTCGGTGTAAATATTTAACAGAAACAGCAGCGAGACCTGCAGTCTACACTCCAGAATTTATTGAATATTAGTCTCCATACATTTCCATCTGCCGCAGATAAGGTTCATTTAAAAGGAAAGAAAACAAATTACATGAGCAAAACAAACTGCATCTGAAATTAGAGTCTGATTCCTGTGGGACAAGTTTCATCAGGGGACTTCATCACCAGCATGCAGCAGGAAATTTCCTCCACAAATTGGAGACATGATCGATTTGCACAGAAATGAAAATCAGCCGTGACCTCCCATCGGTTATTACAAATAAGCAGACGCGAGCACGTGGGGATCACTTGGCCAGTAAGAACACATCCTGTAGTTTTGCTGCTACTGAAGCAATTTGAATTGATATTTCATCCAAACTTTGGAATAACTCTGATCTATCTGACGGCTTTGGCTGTGAGCGCTTCTGAAAAACTCATCAGGCTCTTAATGTGAACTAGTTTTACCTGGAGACCATCTTAAAAGCACGGTGATCCATCTAGTTGTTATTTTTCCGAGTTTTCTGTTCATAACTTGCCTTACAATTCCACTCATCCATTATCTCCTGTAATACCCAGAGGCATAAATCAGGGAACTGCTGTGTCGGTACTGTAAAATAAAACAGATGTGATTCTGACTGAGGAGGAGTTGGGGTGGAAGTGGGTTGCAAAGTGGCTGGCAGACACAGAAACAAATAAAATTGTCCACTGAGCTATCAGCTGATGTTGGCTGAACTGGACTTTGAGGCAGGCCCGCTCCCTTTCCCACATCATCAGACATTCGGTGCAATATTATTTAAATAACAGTTACCTCAAAGTAAAAGAAAATACAAAGAAACCCCAACATACAAATATAATTCCTTTTAACAGCAGCCTACGTCTAGTGCAGCACAACTAAGGGAGGATTCAGGGTCACCTGGTCCAGCACTAACTATATGCTTTAGCAAAAAGGAAAGTTTGAAGCCTAATACTACAACCACAGAGGGTGTCAGTCTCCTGAATCCAGAAGGCTTTGCCTCCTCTTCTACTTTTAAGGAACCATATTCTCCTTCAGCTAAAAATCAATCAAACTCTGAGACACCACCGAGAGTTGAAAGTGGCTCAAATTCTTTTGGCTCCAACAAAAGGCTCAGTGTTGCTGTTCGCTGTTTAACATCCAGCAGACAAGAAGGACTTCTGGGTTAGAAGTGAGCTGTTAGCCTTAATCTAAAGGTGAAACACCGTATTCAGAGTGAAGGACTTCTAAAAGAAAGCTGAAATGTGCAGCTGTGCTAGCACTTTGGATGCAAACTGTTCCCAGCATCGTTCATGATGATGAGCTGCGTCATGTGTCAGGACTCGCTGTGAGGAAGAATATGAATGCTCAGATATACAAAAATACAGATGCATCACATTCATGTTGCAGGGTTTCTCAGCTATTCCAGGCACATCGGTTCCACACTCTGATGTCTGACTGTTACACAGCGTAACGCTGACCTCGTGCCACCCATCTAATAAAGCCCAGTCCAACCTCATGGCTTGTTTCAGCACACTTTCTCATCTCTCTCCACAAATCTCCACCCTAAAGGCCGTGACCTGACATTATTGCTACTGCGTCCTGCTAATTCCAGCCTCTCTCTCTCTCTCTCTCTCGTACCCTCTTTCAGCTCTTTCTCCCTCACACCTCCTCACCTTTCCCCGACTCTCTCCCTCCTCCTCTCTCCATCCTCACAGACTATTTCCTGTGGTTTGTCATGGGTCACTTGGCTCATTCTCTTTACGGGTCACATGGCTTTGTCTCAGCCAGTTAGGGGAAGAAAAAAAACACACACAAAAAAGAGGATTCTGGGAGTTTCTTTAATTAGTTGGTACCAGACTGCTCTCCCTCCTCATCATCCCCGCCAGCACCACTGTCTGTCTCTTGTCATGTGAAGGGAACGTCTGGGGGAGAGGTTTTTACAGCCGCACTACTCTGTAATTCTTTAACAAAGCTAGAAGCCACCAGATTGATTGGGTTTGATGAGCTGTGAAAAAAGAACGAAAGGAAGGAGGGTGAGACGGGGACGTGGACGAAGTCTGATTTGGGTTAGACAGGAAGTGAGACGGAACGAGTGGGAGGAAGGAAGGCAGAGAGAGAGTTGGACTCGGGGAGAGACGGAGAGGGAGGAAAAATGTCAAAGTCCGACATTCACAGAAATCAACGAGCCCGTCGAAAGGACGCGAGGCAGCAGTGCGAAGTGGCGCTAACGCGTTTAATCGTTCAGCAGCGTTTTGTTTCCAGAGTTCAAGTTTGGCGTTTCAGACTCTCAGATAATCAAGTCAAAGTACAAAGTTTGGTTATTAAATCGATATCACGTGACCTCATCTCGCTCACTTCCAGTTTATTTGTTTTGCCTCTAGACTCGTGACTTTTAAAATTCCTGAATTGTGAAAATGAAACAGACGATTTCATTTGTTTGCTCATAAGAAAAAATGTGCAAAGTGGAAAAATATACTGATAACACAAAAAAATAAAAACCTGAGAGTGAGAGGGTCACATGGCTGCTGTCAGGAGTATGTTGGATCCATTTATCTGCTTACGCTTGGATTAAAGCACTGAGTTTACTCTTTAAGTATTTCCATGTAGCCTGAAATGTAAATGATGCTTGTGCAGTTGTTCTGGGTTCATTAACTCAGTGTGTTTGACTTTTATTTAAATATTCTGTGTGATTCGTGGTTTTCTTAGAGTTCATATAAAGTATTTTTAGTGTATTTAGTCTTGTTCTTCGTCCTGGGTTGATTTGGAGTCGAATTCTTCTATCGGTGTTCTCTCCTCCTGTGCCAAGTTTCCTGTGTTAAAGTACCTTCTGTTATGGCTGAGCAGCCAGTGTGTTTGCGGTGTGGACCCGAGTGCAGACACAGAAGAGACAGGACTGAACTTTAACAAAAAGCCGAGCCGTTTATAAGGCTGAAAAACACGAATACAAAACAAAACACAGGCGAAAACTAAACTGGGAAAAAACTAGACTATAATAACTGTGACCAACAGAGACGTGAACATGATTCTGAGCAGAAGCATGAGAGAAACATGAGCATGCCCTGAACAGTGGAAAGAGGAAAACAGACGCACCGACACTGAACAGAGGAAGACAGAGGACTTAAATACACAGAGGGGTAATGAGGGAAGTGGAAACACCTGAACACCACAGAGGAAGCAAAACTAAACACACTGAACATGGAGCACGACACTCAAAATAAAACAGGAAACACAATGGGACGTAGATATGACAACACGAGCTTGACAACATACTGGGGAGACAGAATTCAAGGAGAACCAACATAGACAAGGACGCATAGAAACATAAAACAGACAAGCTAATAATAATACTAGAACATTATCTCACAAGTAATACAAAATACGCAAATTCAACATTATTTTAGCAAAAGAAATCAACAATATAGAATAAACTCAAGCTGCTTGTCACAAACCCAGAGCCCCGACACCTTCATGTGTTTCCCCGCTTAGTTATCACACTGCCTGTTTTATTTTATGAGGTAGTGTAATCTTCATTCAATGCCCCACACGGTCAGTAGAAACAGCTCAAGCAGCTCTCCTGAAAGCAGATGAATTGGCTGATTCAAGTCTGCAATTTGCAGGTTTTTATGTAAATTTAGTTTCATTCCAAAAGATCCGTGGATGTGTTTTCTTTTTCAAATTCAGTTCTCCAACCCTGACAATATAAAACCAAAAGAAGTGCATGTGAAGTCAAAAACACTGCGTTTGGTTTTATTCTACCTGCAGCTGTTACATTTATGCTTATGAAACAGGTTTGGAGAGCTGGCTTTGTATGCCCTGACACAAGTCGGCTCAAATCAAGCCTACTCTGGTTCCAGGGTGGGGTGGCCAGGGTCGGCAGCTAACCCTAATCCAGGTAATGTAGTGCGGTCATAACTTTTCTTTAGTCTGGCTCTTCACCCAAGACCAATTTGATCAACGGGGCACTCAAAGCCCTCCAGGTGGTGATTCATGGAGGGATTTTTATTTCTTATCAACTTTAATGATGTCAAAAACTACATGTCTCCCAGAGGTTTTTTCTTTGCTTCTTGGACTAATAAGCATTTTTTCAGATGTGTGTTTCTATATTTTCCCTCAGGTAAATATTTTCACTTGTTGCTCACAGAAAGGAAGGAAAAAAAGTCAAAACACTACATTAAGACTTCAAAGTGTCCAGAAACTAGTGCATGATGTCATAATGGTTACATCCATGTTTTATATAGAGTTTATGGTATTAACACTAGTTACCAGTTAGTTCACCAGTTAGGCTCCAGCCTTATCACCGATGGATGCATGGGAGGTAGTTTAGGATTCAGCATCTTTGCCTGGACATACAGAGGTGGTGGCGATTTAACAACCAGCCCTCCAGCTATTACAGTGGATTGTACTTTTGTCAAGGTCACCTTTAAAAAAGTTGTTTGTAAAGGCTGAAGTGATGGAGACGTCATCTTGGCTGTCCTCTGTGCAGCTTTTCTGCATGCAGAGGTGATTTATTGCTCATGCAGAATTCATGCAGAGAGGAAAGCAACACGTTTGCTTGTTAGTTCAGCAATGACAGCTCTGTTAGGAGCCATGGTCCTTATTATCTGTCGATTGTCCCTTTAATTGGCGTTCGCTTTATTTTAATCCATAACTGCGCCTCCACGATGTTGCTTTGTCCTCTGTCACAGCAAAAATCGTTCGTCGGTTGATTCGGCTCGTCATGGCAACCAAATGTCAGCAAGTTGCTAATAATATCAGTGACCTTAGCAGCTCTGGCTGGGTTTGCAGAGCTGTAAGAAGGGGCTAATTTTTCCCGTCTGACAGAGTTGGGCCCCTGATTGAGGATTTGAAGGTTGGATCGAGTTAACTCTGGAGCGCTGAGGAAGTTGCAGCTGTCTTCCAGGCAGCAGCGTTTACTGTTTTCTGTGCACCGTGTAACAGATAGGACAGCTGGTCTGCATTAATATGCAACATTAAGCTATTAAAGAGCTCCATCAGTTTTCCACAGTGTGTGGAACACAGTTTTCTCTCTTCATGATGCTGGGAATCAGAACTGAGAAAGAATCTGTGAAAGGGAGGATCTGTGGGAAAGCAAAGCAGCCAAGTGACGCTTTATCTGCTGGCCGTGGCGCCCAAACTACAGATTAGGGACGCTTGTTTTCTCTGCACACTGCAAAGCTGCACACTGCTGATGTTTTTAAATTATAATATTTATCATAACATCAAGGAGGAAAAGTCGTCATTCAGTTACAGCTTTACTTCCTGTCCACATTACAGAAGCTGTTTAAGTCTCTATTGGGTCTTTAAGTGATGACGATCCTGCTTCTGGGTCCAAACTACTCTCTGTTTATTAAGGCTGTTGTGTTTTTAATATGTTTTAATGTTTTGTATCTTGTTCTATTTAATCTCAACAAGCCCCTAAAAACATTCAGTGATCACTGTCGGCCTCCATCGGTTTTTCATCACCACTGTTCATTTTAAAGCTCAGTTTTTAAACCCTTACGACGTAACTACAGCCCAGGCAGCAGTATATTAATGACTAACCTGGTATTGTGGATGGATTATCTCAGTTGTTCTCCTGACTGAAGTTTGGTCCGTTTACAGCATCCTGCCATGCGATTGCATTTGTCTCTAACCATCAGGAACCTTCACGTTAACTTTTATCGAGTGGAAAAAAGTTAGCGTTCATCCTCCAGCTTCACTGTGTTTATGCTAACATAGCTGTGTCGCTAGCGGTCACGTAGCACATCATTATATACCAGCTAGCCCAACTGCAGTAACCCTACAAACGTCACTGCTGTTTAGTTTTCTGTCTTCATTTATGTTGGAAGTGATAGCAGAGCTGTACGTTTGAATTTTTCAGAAATCTCTCAGTCAGAACATGCTACATCATGTTTAGGTGGAAGCTAGCGAGCTAACTTCCTGCTAAATTTTAACTCTGTTAAATTTCATAAATCCTGTTTTCATTGATGTCTGGATGTTAAACTTAATTGTTACACCTGGTAAAGCAGCAACACTGATCATTTTATTAAAGATGAAAGACTTTAGACAGTTTGTAACTCTCAGTGATTCTGCAGTGTTCGTGTGACTTTGGGACCTGCAGCGGAGTTTGGACCCAGAAACAGCTAATGACGTCAGACTTAAAGACCAGATAGATAATCTCCCCCTAAATGTTTCTATAACTCAGCTGTTCAAATGGTATCAAATCTTCACTTTTTGCATTAATAGGTTTTTATTATTGACTGAAAGCTGGTTGGCTAATTGGATCAGCTAATTCGGCTGCCTGTGGACTGTGTTTCGATATTTAGTCAATTACAAAAGCGCGATACAAAATGCTCCAAAAACTGATCATATTAGTGCCCCAACTACAAATATTGAATCTTCAAACTGTGGACTTCAGAAAAACAAAGGATCTGCTCTCTCACGCAAGGCGGCAGAGTGCCTCCTCTGTGGCTCCACCCTCTTGTTTTCATCAGATAAATAATGACATCAAAACTTCACAATCCAAAGCAGCTGATCCGTCACACAAGTTGCCTCAGTCGAGCCTGCTAGGATGAACATTTGTGAGCGTGCTGCGAGCGCGCAGCCCTCTGGTATCCAAAACAGGAGGCAGCCATGCCAAATGTTTCCCCGAATGCCACGCTGCCAGATTTGCTGCCACTGTTGAACTGTTTGCTGCTGGAATAGACTCCATTTTCAATTTACAGTTGAAATGATTATATTATTAGCATAATAATACAAGATTAAGACTGAATGAATTACAAGTGTGACAGTAAGAGCGTCTGAAGGAGGAAAGAGCAGATACGGCTTTAATTTGTGAACAGAATGGATAGCAGGGCTCGGGCGTGCACAAAGGCTCGGGTTTGTGCACGGCACGGCCGGTGACATCACTTCAAATGAAACCTGCTCAAAGCAGAAACACATCAACGGTCGCCATCGCTCTCTGTTTTCCATCCCACTTCGGTCAGTGAGCCATTGGAGGGAAGAGGGCTCATTAAGGTGCTGTTTACCTGTTGGAAGTGCACTGCACGTGCAGCTAAAGTGCACCCTGTCACATTCTGTGGTTGGAGAAGCTCGATGCAGTCGAACACATCGTGTTTCAATTAGCAGCTCTGCAGATGTCTCGTGGCAGAAAACAATCTGTCCAGCATCGGAGTGCCCGTTACTTCACTGACTGCATGCTGATTGACTCATTATACACTGCTACACTATTTACCATGTAAAGTGGGAAAAAATGAATGCAAACATGGAACAAGCATTTTACAACCCGTCGCCCAGATCGAAGATACTCTAACGTTAACACAGAGATGCACTTTCAGTTTATTCTGCACCGGGTCATGAAGGAAGCAGCTTCGTCACACTAGAGGGGGATACTGTGAAGCAACATTAATGTGTTACTGAGGTGCAGTCATGAGCAAAACAAAGGCCACCCTTACTGCTTCCATAGGAATTCAGAGCTCATACTGAGAATGAGCTGAAACCAGTTCTTCTTGGTATTAATTTGATGATCTCTGCCAGCTTTTTGGTGCGGTTCTCCACGAAATTGAAATGCCCACCTCCGGTCTACAACAATGCTGGAGACTTCCCATGAGTGTTGGAGAGGCTGATGACTCTGGGGACATCTCAGACCCTCAAGGTTTGGAGGCCTATCTCCCCCCACCACTCCCCCTGCCGGTGGCGGACTCCCTCAGACTTTGGTGCGTTGGTGGTTCTTTGTGTCTGGGGATGGGCGTCCAGGTACACACAGGCTCACTCCTGGTGGCTGCTTGTCGGGGCCTGGAGCCTGGAGCTCGCTCGGGCCACTTCGGGGGTGGGGTGCCCTCAGCCTCTCGGCCTGGGGCTCGGTCACTCAGGCACGGCTGGCTGCCGGCGGAGCTCACGGGCGCGTCACTGCAACTCCCCCTGGCTTCTGCTCCGCGGCTGCTGAGTGAGCCCTCATCTGGGACTCTCCTCAGCTCTTTCTGGGACAGTGGCGCAGCTGCCCCTCTGTTGGTCTTCCATGGTCTCTTGTGTTCTGGGGACTCTTGATGTCTGGAGTTTTGATCTCCTCCATACCTGCTTCATGCCCTGGAGGACGGGGCTGTGGCCCCCCCACACCCTCTAGCAGATCATTACATGAAGGAACCTTTTAAAAACAAGCGCGTCCATGCTCACAGGTGTACACACGGGTGATCACACCCACAAACTACACCCTTTTTGGCTCCTACCTCAAAGCACACTGTGTTCTGTTGATCTTATGTGCTGCACAATAATGTTTAACATTTAGTATTTACTGTTATATTCCCATATATCATTGTGATGTTGTTTATTCTGTTGCTCTGTTTTTTTGCTTGTTTTCTCTTTTTTCTTTCTCAACAGGTGATCCAGGTGATCGATATTTGTATTTTTTGCCTGTTTGTTTTGTTGGTTTTTGTTTTTTGACCTTTATCACCGTTCCTCTTCCCCGCTGTTTTCCTTTCCGTCTTTCTTTCTCCCCTTTTCTTCCCCCCAGTCATGTCTGTCCTGTGTGTAGCAAGCGAAAATAAAATAAACGATAAAAGCAAAGATGAATCAAATAGACCAATACAGCAAGGTGTGGACCGGGATGGTCCATTTGATAAAGCAAATCCGTTGGGCATCTTTCTTTGCCTTTAGACAACAATTTTGAGGGCAAAAGAACCAAACGGGACAGGGGGGGAAAAAAAGGAGAGGCTGATGACTCAACCTGACTGAGATGCTGTGGGGGGACCTTCAGAGAGCTGTGCATACAGGAATGCTGCAAACTTCAATGAAGTGAGGTTGAACAACACTGTAAAAGAAGAGTGGGCCAAAATTCCTCCACAGTGATGTGACCGAGTGATAAAGTCACAGAAACCATCACTGTAACAGACTAAAGTCTGAGTTTCAGCATCACAAAGATGGCTATATTTTTACTAGGCTAGATCACCATGGTAACTGATGCTGAACATATCCTGATCTGGAGCAGCTGTATGTTCTGAAAGTGACACATTTTTACTGATTCTTTTGTTTCTCTCAGCTTTAAATGTGATATAGTTTCTCTGCTGTCTGCACAAACTTTATTCACTCAGCTGATGAAGCAGAAAATGTTTTTATGCTTGGTCCTAATTTCCTGTTTGCTTTTACACAGCTGGACGTGCAACAGCTGAAACACAGATCAGAAACTCATCAGTCACATCGGTAGGCTGTTTTTACCCAAGAACATTCAACTCACTGTATTATAATATTATAGAACATTTACATTTACTAGACTTGCATTATTTCCTTTATCAGACATTGAGACAGACTCTGCACTCGCTGCATAACCTTTAATATTTATGTGTATGCAGTTTGAAGTTTCAGGGCTCTAATGTGCAGCTGCCATGCCAGAAAAAAACAGCAGCACCAAGCAGTGAAATGAATAAATGAACTCACACACGGTACTCAGCTGATCGACGTCGCGTGGAAGACGAGTGAAATGATGCGTCAAACACCCTTTAATGTGAGCGTGCTCAGAGCCTAAAGTGGACGGCGTGGGCAGAGTAAGCTGATGGTCGTGCTCACCTCTAACTGCAGCTTTAGGTTTTGATGAACCGGCTAACTCAGGGGTCAGCAACCTTTAACACCCAAAGAGCCATTTGGAGCCGGTTTCCAGGCAAATGAAAACTCTGGGAGCCGCAAATACTTTTTGACATCTAAAATGAAGATAACACTGTATATATTGTTTTTTACCTTTATGCTTTGTGTGGACAACTAAGGTGTGTTGCTCATGAAATCCTTGAAGTGCTACAAAGAAAATTACATTTTATTTATGTATATGATATATATATGATATGATATGTTTACAATGGGACTTCTGCTCCTGAACCTCTGCGCACAGCGTCTGCAGATCGGGGCTGTACGAAGCCACTTTCATCTTTACAGGGCTGTAAGCTGTCGTCTGTGAGGCGTGAGCGGTGTTTGTTTGTAACACAGTTCACGGTGGAGAACAGCTGCCGACATAATGTGGATCCGAAGGTCCATAACTGGCCTACCTGGGGTTGAAAGTCTCGATAAATGCACGGCGTTTCTGCGGGTACACCGGTTTCCGCGAGTGTGACGCTTATTTTGAGCGATGAAAAAAAAATTCATTAAAAGAAATAATAGAATATAATTGTATTTTTATATTTCAATATCACAATAATCTTCCAATTTAGAACTACAAGTTAAAAAAGAACTAACATAAATAAAATACACTTCTGCTAAATACTTCTAATTTATTTTCCCAAACCACGCGGAGCCGCACTATGAGGACTAAAGAGCCGCAGGTTGCCAACCCCTGGACTAACTCAAAGAACATCTGGCTATGCTGAACTTGCTCCTAGTTCCACCCGTCTGATGTCTGTTATTAGTGTTCTTCTATCTGCGCCTAGAGAGCCTGGCCATGCAGAAACAAGAAGGAACAACTCCTTTTTTAACAGGAAGAGACCTTCAGTGAACGGGGATCAGGGAGGCGTAGCCATCGACTTCAACATGAGAGAGGAAAGAAAAGAAGCACAGAGACAGGGATGGAAAAAACCTGCAGAAGAACAAAGTTAATGACTCACAGTAGCGACTAAAAACACAGCGATGCACATTCAGAAAATGAAGGTCCGTATATATCACATCATACGCAGTTTATGAAAGCACTTTAACTGAGTCTCATGCAAAGCTCTGAACGAGTCCACAAAGTAGTGCATGGTAGACTTTACAGGAATAATGGAGCAACATAATAAAAACACCACCGTACAGCCTGATACTGACAACTGCTGCAAGTCTGGGACAGTTAAGAGCTGAACGTGACGGCTCAGTCACTGTGTTACGTTTACCCGACTGACCTGATGTGAAAGGAGCTGCACGTAAAATGACATTTGTTCTGTGTAGGCTCTTAGTCATCCAGGCTACGGTAGCAACTCTTTGAAAACAAAAGCTGCTTCATGAAAAATGGATGTAGAGGGCTTTCGCTATGCTCTGTAAAGACAGTCACCCATCTCTGCTGAAAGCATCTGCTTCTGCAGAATCAGCTTTGCTGTTTCATGCCACTCTGTTAGCTTAAACCTAAAGCAATCTGCTGTCCTAGGTAAAACTTGTGAGCGACCAGATTTGTCCTGCAGGCTCTGGTTTTGCTGTTGCACCTGTGACAGGTGGTAGTTATCTGCACCCTCGTGGTTTGAGCTTTACAGACCGGCGTTTTACCTTGTGATAATGTCATGATTCAGACTCAGTAATTTAGATAATAAATCATCATTAACTGGCATTTCTATAGCACTCATCTAGTCTTACTGACCTCTTAGAGCTTCATTCATATCTGCCCCCCTAATAAACTGGAACACTGTAAGAAAACCCAGAAGACCAAGGAAGCACATCCCAGAATCATCCAGATGTGGGGTGATGGTGATAACCTCAGTGTGGCAGCAACAACAATAAGGAAACCGGCCAGATACCAAACAAAATTAGGTAGCCCTAGATTTTAACAAACAAGGACCATCTCAACTGATACTGTGCCCTAAAATCTGGACGAAACGGTGCAAAGTTGAACTTTTTAATGCCTTAGAAGAGATATTATACATGCCCACTTCTTTTATTTCTTAGTCCCAGCTGTTTTTTCTCAGACTCGCTCAGTCCAGATTTCGTTGCAGCAGGAGAACCGGGAGGGAGGCCTACAGGATAGAGGGTGTCCTCACCGACAACAACCCTGCGAGGTGTGGAAAAGCATCCAAACCCTCACCAACTACCGAGGACAGAGCCCCCCAACCCCTCACAGCAGCCTCAAACCTGCAGAGGAGCTCAACACCTGGTTTGAGACCACTCCTCCCCTGCAGCTCTTTCCCCCACCACCTCCTCCCCTTCACCCAGCTCTACGCCAATGACACCACTGTGGTTAGGCTCATCTCTGATGGAGATAAGACAGCGTACAGGGTGGAGGTAGAGAAGTTGTCCTGCTGGTGCTCCGAAAATAACCTGAAGCTGAACGTCCTTAAAACCAAAGAACTCGTAATGGACTTCAGGAGGCACAGACAGGTCCACCACGGGTGGAATCTGTCTCCACCCTCAGGTCTCTGGGCACCCACATCTCCACTGATCTCACCCACAACTCAGAGTACGCAGGGGCCACAACTGAGAACAGGAAGGCTCCACAGAGGGCCATTAACACCGCCCAAAAAAAAACCTTGGGTGCCCTCTGCCACCCCTGGAAGCCATCGCCAGATCCTCCTGGGGCAGAGCCATCACAGGTGACCCATAAACCCCGCCCACCACCTATTTGACCTTCTGCCCTCTAGTCAAGCTTCAGGTCAGTCATGTCCCACAACTCCAGACTCACTAACAGCTTCTTCACCTGGTCGATTCAGACTGTTAACAAACAGTATCCCCCACACCGCACCAATCTGAGCCAGGGTCTGAGTAACCACTCAGACTACGTCTTCGTTTGCTCCGAGCACTTTGTTCTCCAGTGTGTGCCGTTCTATTGTTTTGGAGATATTCCTCCTGACTGTATATTTATTCCTGCTGTCCTACTATTTATATTTTATTCCTGCAGAGTTGGTGGGGTGCACCCATAATTTTGTTGTACATGTACAATGCCAAAAAAGGGCTATTCTATTCTGTTATTAAAACTATTGCCCACCTCTTTATATAAGCAGTTTCTACTGTGTGTGTGTGTGTGTGTGTGTGTGTGTGTGTGTGTGTGTGTGTGTGTGTGTGTGTGTGTGTGTGTACTGGGGAAAATGGCATTGCTGTTTGTTCATAATGTTCTCTGGAATTATATTTGCCAATTTTTTAATGAGGTTCTGCTGTGAGAAAAAGAGAAGGAAAAGCATTACACCGGAAGTCTATTTCCGTAGCTTAATAGATTACGTTTTATTAAAGCGTTTCATTATCCTCCCTCCCTTTGAAGCAATAAAAATACCTCAATTACATTATTATTAATAGGAAAACGTTTGAAAATGGAGCAGTACCTCCACTAAGCTAGAAACGCCTTCATACCACGCATGGATCGAGTCACTGGATCCAGATTAGTTTGTGATATTTCATGAAGAACATCAAGAAACTGAATAAAACGTGTTTCTGAAGATAAGACAGCTGATCATCCCTGAAATGATAAAGCTGACAAATGAGCTTCACCTGCAGGACGTCGGGGTTCAACCTCAGAAACCTCCAGAGGGAAGTCAGGTGATCAGCTCCAAAAGACACAGCTTCATTATTTATTTCTACGTTTGGAGCCTTTTCTGGGCACATCCAAAAACTGAAGACCTAAAACTCATTAACAAGATTTCCTTTCAACATGTAAATGAATCAGAACTGTAGCAATATTGAGATGTATTGACTTTTGTATAGTATTTTTTTCTCTTCGCTCTCTTTTTTCTTTACTAAATGTACCTGTTTATTGTTTACATGTTTGAAATAAATTAACGAACAAACAGATCATGTCTCCTCTGGGAGGACCTCTCAGATGTGTTGGAGAATGCAATACTTGACTAGACTTTAATGGACAGACATGCAATGGAAAGGTTTATTGCACCGCTAAAGAATCATTTGAAAACTTGATCGCTCCAAAGTTGGTTGCGTGTTTATGTAAATCAACTTTTTCAGCAATCCAACAATAAGACAAACTGATGTATGTCCCTGGCAGAGGTTTTCATAAGATGGAGAGATGAGAGCAGCTTAAAGTGCAGCAATGATGACAAATGAAGAACTTTTAATAATTCAAAGCTGATCGTTGTGGAGCAGGCGGAGACCTCATATCAACACAAGATTTGATTTTCACTTGTTCTGTGAACCTGTTAGCATCCGCCAACCAACTGTTGACTCTTCTGGGGTTAGGGTTGGGTTTCGTTTTAGCCTCAAGCTAAATGAGCAAATATTCATAAACTGCAACATTTTACCTTCCAAATGAGGTCTGGCGCTGAGCGGGCGGACGGTGAGAGGTTAGCGTTCAAACAGAAACAACAGGATCACTGCGGAGCTGAAAAATTGGATGAGAAATAAAAACGACTAAATTACAGACAGAGCATTTAGAGGGGGCAGAGTGTCAACCGCTATCATGTCAGAGGTCAGAAGTAACACAGCTGATTAATTTACATGCAAATGTAATGGATTATTACTTTAACCCTAAACCGGAGCTCCGGCGCTGATTGAGCTGCCCGAAGCGAGGTAGGGCGGAGCAGCACACACGACCCCATTTTGCTAAAGTGCCCTCGCTGTTGGTTTACATAAAACTCAAACGGCTCTCAGAAGGGTGGGAAAATAAAAGCAGACGAAGGACAGAGAGGAGCACACACGTCTGACATTAATACAAACCCAAAGTCGCAAAGCAAGGGGTCGCGGGCGGTTTGGCTGGAGCAGAGCGAGGGGCCTGCAGCAGCACAACAGAAACGATGGAAACATCCGTTACAGCTGGCACCACCATCTCTCCGCCTGCCTCGCATCCTGTCTGTCATTGTGTCTGATACGGCTCTCATCCTGCCCGTGCTTCTCTGCCTCACCTCCGTCCTCCATCAGCACGTCCTCCGTCTTCCTGCTCGTGTTACATCAGCGCCACACTTTCTCCTTTGAACATGAAAACTTTTTTTCTTGTCCAGCATATCATTTCAGAAAACCTTTAGATGATAAAAAGACAATAAATATAATGCGGTATGTCTCTAAAGGGTGAGTGGCAGGACGACACTTGCTCCTGATGAATGAACCAAATTTCCATGCACAGGTGATCTGGATCACCAGAATATACCAGAATCTGAATTTTGTGTATGAAAGTGTATAATTTTTTCGCCGCCTGCTCTCGTTCTCTTTCGACGGGTGGCTGAAGGTCAAAGAGCTAAAAGACAATACTGAAGAAACGGCCTTGGAAGGATCCAGAAAGCATAAATACATTTATTAAATCACATGAAAATATATTTTTTGTGTATGTATGAATTGACATTATGAGGCTTATTTTAAACAGCTTTAAAACAGCTCCAGTAAAACCATGAAGGAGGAAAAACCAGAGCAGTGGCTGCTGTGAGATAAAAACTTCATATCTCTAAAACGTCAGATTTACAAAAAGACTGAAACTGGTGGTGAATTTAAAGTTGGCTCAGTGATCCCTCGAGCCATGAAACCTAATCAGCGCTAAACCAACCATGTAAACTTTTAAGATTTAGAAGGAAAAACTGCAGCTAAGCCCCCAAATTTCACACAGTGTTCTCAACAAAATTAGAGGCTTGTTGCTGCCCACATCCCCGCGGACGCTCTACAAAGGGTTCGGGGGTCAGCCACCCCTGTGAGCAGCACACCTGGATTAGGTGGAGATGATGCGACTCATTCAAGGGCACTTTCACCAGGATGAATATAATGCAACTGAGCTGGAAAGCTTCTGGCTACTGGATGATCCTCTTTAACTATCAGGCTGCAGAAATCCCCCCACAGGCTGAAAACCTCAGTGAGGTGCACAACACATAAACACTCCTGCGGTGCCCCACATAGCCTGCAGAATTAATAAGCTTGTGTCTGCCCGTCACACATTGTAGAGTTGTTCCAATTTCAAAGAAAAGCAGAGTGTAACATGTACAACGTGAAGAGTCTGGAGGCTTTTTTTCAGTGGCTGCTTCGTCAAATTCAAACCTCAGAGACAGTCGGTCAAATATCTGAATGCTGCAGCAGTTCAATAACCTGAATAAAGTTTTGCATTGTTTTTCTGCAATCCAGGGATTAGCACAAACTCAACGTTTCGCAACCAGCATACGTGTGAATCAGCATCAGAGAAGATGAGCCTGCTGCTCACCTGATCAGACTTCAGTAAAGTCTTCATGTTGATCTCTTTTCTGGCTTCTTGTTTCAAATCTTACCGAATGAAACACGATGAATATTTGACCATTTATGATGAACATGTCGTGTCTCTTGGTCTCTCAGTCAAATCCACTCCTTATTAATAATAGATTGGATTTATATAGCGCTTTTCAAGGCACCCAAAGTGCTTTACAATACCACTATTCATTCACTCTCACATCCACACACTGGTGGAGGCAGTTGTAGCCACAGCTGCCCTGGGGCAGACTGAAAGAAGCGAGGCTGCCATATCGCACCATATGAACATCACCTCTGAAGTTACAGCGGTTTTAGTAGAGACACGGCTGAGCGCTTTGCATTTTGTATAACAGCTGCCGACAGATTTTTAGACAGAAAACTGTTGTTGAAGTACAGAGAGAGAGAGAGCTGTGCATGAAGTGCATCGGGTGAGATAGCCACATCTCACTGATTCTGATGCGTCGGCGGGTCGAGCTTTGTGTTTACGTCTCTGTGCAGGATCCGTGTTCCTGCTCTCGTTTACTGTTTTACCTGTTTGGTGGTTGTTGAACTTTTGTGAGGTTTAACCTGAGATTCTGGCGTTTTGGGCAAAATAAATTTATATTAAAAAAATCGATTCAGGATTTTAATGAATTGATATCACGTTAGATGATATACCAGAATCGATTTTAATCGATAAATCGATAATCAAAACCCACCCCTAGTGGGGCACTTCTCGAGGGCCGGTGTCCTGCAGGTTTAGATGTGATCTTGATCCAACACAGCTGATTCAAATGGCTAAATGACCTCAACATGTCCTGAAGTTCTCCAGAGGCCTGGTAATGAACTAATCATTTGATTCAGGTGTGCTGACCCAGGGTGGGACCAAAAATCTGCAGGACACCGGCCCTTGAGGCCTGGTGTTCAATTCAATCTTATTTATATAGCGCCAAATCACAACAAAAGTGCACCCCTGATTTAGATTGTGGGTCAACAAATAAATCCCAGAGTCACATTAGAAACTGGGATTGTTGTGGAGGGCCGCAAACCACCCAAAAAACAACCAGTTCAGCCAATAAGCTGGAATCACTTCTGCTCTTTATAAACTGCTGGTGTTGAGCAGATGTTACAATAAGGCTATGAGAATGTGAAAAGGACAAACATTTAATCTATGTTACTGTTTTGTTCCTTTTAGCCCCAACTTGTCCCCTTTCAATTCACTCAGTGCACCGCTGCCACCCCCTCTGTAATCTCTTTTATGCCACGTACAAAGACGAGTGACTGGGCCGTGCCACAGACATCACACCTCGCATCCAGAGCCAAGGTCGAACCGCGGGAACCTGGTCTGGAGCGCTCCACCTCTGGGTGGTAAAACGTTGCAAAGGTTGCATGAATAAGTAAACCTGTGATCAAAGGTTTCTCTTGCCTCACTCTGACCATATCTTGACCAACAGCAAAGCTTTTGTTTCCAAAAGACGTAATGTGACTCTATGGGAACAGACTTATGTCCTCACTAATAATAATAAGAATAATGATAAGTTGTGCATAACAGGAAGGTTATGTTTTTTTGCCTTGACCCAGCCCACATTGGATGGAGGTGTGGCAGGTGAACACATCCTGTTTGAGTTGTTTTCTTTGCCGTTTTCCCCACTTGCTGATTCTTTTTCTCTGGGAATGAGAACAGCCTCTCCACCCACCACTGCTGCAGACAAAACACCCACCCTCCAAAGCCGACGGCACTCCCCAGGACAGCCTGCCCTGGCAAACTGCAAAAAACAGCTCAGCAACAGCTCGAGGGACACATTCAGGAGTCCGACCTCTAAATTCTGTAGATCACAATCTGATCAAATATCTGCTCCAGTACCACCACAGGACAGCCCCAGAGGCAGAGCGCTCATGCCTCGACAGGTCAGAGCTGCTGTGGTGACAGAATATCAGACAGAGGCAGCGTGAAAGGGCCCGAATCTGAGAGAGGATTCGCACATGCTGAGATCCCGGTGTGCACACAGAAGCAATAAAAGCACCTCTAATGGGCTTCAGTCCGGGTTGTCAGAGGAAACAAGGCCTCCTCTCTGAGCTTACAGGTAAGTCTGCATGATGCATGCTGTATGAAGCTTCAGCCTCTGCTAGCTTAGCTTAACAGCAAGGCTGGAGGCAGGGAGAACGAGTGAGTCAGCGCCTCTAAAACTCACTAATTAACACGTTATGTCTTCTTGTCTTACGCAGCGAGCTGTTTCATGGCTCTGAGCAGCTGCCAGACAAATGAAGGAGAAACACCAGGAAACTACGGAGCCAGGCCAAGAAATAATGCTGTAGCATTACTGTGGTCTAACCACTGACACTGCTACATTATGTTCAGCCTTTTGCTTTGTTAGGCCACACATGAGTGACGTTATGGTGTGAGACAACAAAGAGCGAACTCACAAATGCTCGTGAACAGGTGAACACGCAGAGTTTCACAAGGTTTGAGTCACATTTCATTTATTAGGTTCAGCTCGTCCGGGAGCTAAAACCATGAGGATCTGCCTAAATTAGATCTCCTTTAGTTTTACATCTAGTGATTTATTTCCATGTACTTCAAGTGAATGACTTGTGCCTCAGAAGAGTCAGAAGTTGGTACACGTGTCTACCCCACATCAAAGACCACACAGAGAACCGACGATTAATGAATGACTTAATTTTCTAGTGAAAAATGAAGCCGTGGCTAATCAGACCAGGTGGTATTTCATGGTGGATCAAAATCTGACGGTCCATTTCTGCGTTTACAATTCCATAAATTTGTGTGTTTTTCTATCCAGGTGTGCTTTCACTGCACTGGCCCAGTGTTTGGGATCATTTTCATCCAAAGAAATAACGCCGCTCGGATGTTTTCCAGATGCTGGATCAAAATCTGCTGGTACTTTTCAAACCATGACAGAGCCTCCACTGTGTTTAACAGATAGCTGTAGATTCTCTTTGACAAACTCCATCACTTTCGTTTTCAGCCCAGTTCTTGTGTAACGTGTCATAACTCAGCCTTCTCACACTTACTCCCTTCGCTTCCACTGAGACTGTTCTGTTGAGGTTTCTGTGAACAGTAGAAGTTTTAATTGAAGGTCCTGATGCATCTCTCAGTTCTTGTGTCAGGTCTTTGCTGGATTGTTTTCCTGTTTCTTAACAACATGCCTTTCAGATCTGAGTATCCTTCATCAGATAGCATTAAGGCACACCAGGGCTTGCAAAATCGCTAGCCCGACGTCCCAGGGCTAGCGATATCTCCAGTCGGGCGACCAAAATCTATCTCAGCCCCGCCCGTCGGGCTATATAATTTTGCGAGCCCTGCAGACGCTTTACCAAGGGTAAAGCGTACCCTGGTGGCCAGTCAGGGTATGACTCGCTGCTGGTTGCCAGCAGAGGTCACCATTTGACATGCCCTTCAGCATCATGGTTTGGTGTGTTGTAGGTTGTAGAGACAAAAAAAAAATCCAGTTTTAGGTTTTAAAAAGATCTTTAGACATGAAAATCAGCTGGTTTAGGTTTTAGAAAAAGATCCAGGTTTTCTTTTTTTTTTCCATGGTGAGGCCTCCCCACTGCATCTATGCACACACTAACTAAACTGACTTTTTGTAACTACTTCACATTACGCCAGGAGATTTCTGTTGTGCGTGTGAGCTGCTTGTAAGTTTTACTGACTTCAGTTGCACCTGCTAATTTTTGAATGAGGAGACAGCATTTACCCGTCCGAAGGAAAGGTTTACTTTAGCTTTCAGCACCGATTAGATTCAAGAACCCAGGCACATGACACAAAAATAAGCACGTAAAAGCAGAAACCAGCATTTGTTTCAGTGTTGCAGGAACCAGGAAGACAAACAGAGCCAGGATACAACCAGAAGGTGGACTGCAGATGAAGCGGAGGACAGGAGGAAGAAGAGGAAAAGACCTCAGTGTGACAGTCTGAGGAGAGTGCACGGTGGGGTGATGGTGAGAGACTAATGAGGGAGGGAACAAGCGAAGACGGCTGGTTTTTAATTATGGTGCTCACTTTAATATAAACTCACTGTCCAAACAGGGGAGGAGTAAAACGGAGGCTGTTGTTCCTTTGAGTTTTCAGATAATAGAGTACGTGTTCAGTTCCATCTCCATGTTTCTATTGTTGGAATAAAATATGAGAGCAGCTTTGCATGACTCATAGTTCAAAATAATCTGTTTCTTATAAGCTGCCTCGGTGCTGCCATTCAGTTCATCCTCTGCAGCCGTTTCCACTTCCAGTTAAGCTCATTGTGCAGAAACTGGCTGCAGTTCAGCTGGACGTGCTCGAGAGGTAGCCCTCAGTCAATGAGCTGAACAGGAAAAAATATTAATTTCGCTGCTTTGAGACAAAAAACACCATGTTGTTTTGATTTTTGCAAACACAGCATTGATAATGGATCCAAGGTGAAATAAAGGGACATCGATCATATAACACAAGGATGTGTTTTAGTCCTCGAGGATGCAACGGCCCAACGATAAATCATCATGTTTCCAAACTCCAGCAGACGATATGAACGTAACTAAATCCAAGCAGAAGCTTCACGTGTGTAGAAGAAGCAGCTGACTGAGGCTGCTCGCTTTACACCTTAAATCAAAAATGGAGGACGCTATAAGGCGCCTCTGGTATTCCAATTTAAACCCGTAAAAGTGTTTAAAATGAAATTATAATTGTTGTCTTCAGAAAACTGCAAAGAATTCCCAGAAGAAAAACCAACACTTCTGTGTAAATTTACACTTTTGCTCTAAAGCTTCATATTGGACTAACTCGAGAGCGCCCTCTATGGAGCAGGAAGATCACAGACTGGGAAACTAGTCTGAAACAAGCTAGTCATAGTCAAAAATGTGTCCACTTTCAGTTGCCATGGTGATATGGTGACCATATGGTGTTTCCTGTGCCTGAGATGACCATATTGGCCCCTTCTCATGAAAAACTCAAACTGTGTGTTGAGCAGTCTGCAGGGCGAGCTGCAGCGTCACAGGGCGAGCATACACCGACCTCACTATTACAAACTTTGGTCATGTCTACCATGAACAGCCACCACTGAAATGTGACGTATATTTTCTTCTGGTGATGCATCGTGGGAGCATTAAGGCAAAGAACTAAAAGGATTAAAAGTAGCTGCACCACATCCTCAACTTCTGCCACAGACCCTTTGATCCAACACGAAATGCTCCATGTGCAAACCTAAGTCTTGGGAGATTGTGACTACGTGTGAGTGAAGTGTTTGTGCCTCCCTTTAAAGCCGTCCTAGACAAATTCTGTTTACACATCAAGAGCCACCATTTCAAATCTGCACACTTTCCACTGAAAATCGTGAGGACTTGCACACTGCGAGATAAGAAGCCGGGCAAACGGGGGTTTGAACATGAGGTCAGAGCAGAAATGTTATTCATGAGTCGTCGCTTTGCCAGCTAAATGGGTGACAAAACCCACAGCCAGAGGAACTCCTTGTGTTGGTCCGCTGTCAGCTCTGCAAACACATCCGAGCAGCTCTGCTGAGCTCATTTCACTTTTTAAAAACATTCGTTTATTGTGAAGGTTTGCAGGGTTTTACTTTGTAGTAGTGATGTGACGTTCTGTATCGAGGCTTCGAAGCGTGTGTCGAGTAATGGAGGGGGCGTTTCCGCGAAGCGCGTATCGAGGCTTGCTTCATTTATGGGAGGAGCTGAAAATGATGACGTCCGAAGCCTCGCTGCCCGGCTGTACCACTTTGCCGCGAGCTATGACAGCGATATAAAGCCCTCAGACTTCATTCAAAATGTGGGTGTTTGATGGAGAGTTGCGGTTAGTGAGAGTTAGAGACAGTTTGGAGAGAGTTTGGAGGTATAGGAGAGTGAGGAGAGAAAGTCAGGAGAGAATGGAGCCAGCTACAAGAGGAGGATGTCCTCCCCTGTGTGGGAACATTTTGATCTTATTCCTCCCAACAAGGTATGTAAATTTCCACAGAAGATGTATTTTCATAATACTGATGGTGCAATAAAACCTATGTGAAGCTGTCTGTACTTTTGTACAAGGTGAAGTGTTTGCTATGTGCCAGGGAGCTGGGATATAACAACAACACCTCATCCATGCTTAGGCACTACAGAGCTTTGCATGAGAATAAGGGGAACAGCGATTGTGGAGCAAAACCAGGTGAGCCATCAAATGCCAGGATAATATAGCATGCAGTAATGTTACTAAATGATATAACAATATTATACAATGCAATAAGTTATGTGTGTGATATTTATATTTGTGCTTTGTCTTTATTGTCTTTCCTCAGGAGAACAATCTCAAATAGATGAAGACCTGGTCAGCATGGTGATTGAGGACTCCCAGCTATTTAGCATTGTGGAGGACAAAGGATTCAAAAGATTTGTTAAATCATTAAATCCTAGCTATGTTCTCCCCACTAAAAAGGCCATAAAAGCAGCGAAAATTTAGTTTTTACAGAATAAAATGTGAACAGGCAGGACTGAGGCTCAAAGCCTCAGTGTGTAGCTGTCCATACCTCAACGTTACAAAAGCACAACTACTGTCCACACCCCAACCACACCTCACCTCACAGTAAATGATCATTTCCATTTTAAGCATTTCCAAATGATCATTTTCCATACTGCCACTATAAATATACACAGTATACTGCCATCACTACAATATACATGTTTTACACACTCCTTTTGTTGTTGACATTTACAGGCTGTGTGCAAAAGGCCACACTCTTCAAATTCATGCCAGCTATTATTTTTACGTCCAGTAGGTGTCCTGCTAGAGCAAATGAAGCTTCATGAAGCTTCGCGTTGGGGTGAACCAATTGGATGAAAAGCTTCAGTGCTTCATGAGGCTTCATCTGCCCATCACTACTTTGTAGAGCCATTTTCTGAAGTTAAAGATCTGGTTGGTTTTTGCCAAAACAAAAACCTGTCATGTGTCGCTGTGTGCAGGCGGGAGTAGTGGACCCAAAGTGCAGGCTCACGGCAGGCAAAAGTGTACTTCAAACTCTGCTTTTATTGCTGGATGGCAAAACGTAACAAAAATCCAAATAAACGTACATAAGCAGGCAGGCAGAACACACAGCATACATGAGGGTAAATCGTGACACAGAGAAACACAGGGCTTAAATACACAGAGGGAGCAATCAGGGAATGGGTAACAGGAGGGAAACACAGCTGGGGCAAATCAGGCCTAACGAAACTGGGGAAGCAAAACCAGACACATTAACATAAGACATGGACCTTCAAAATAAAACAGGAAACATAACACAGACTGAACTTACAGACTCACAGGCAGGCACTGCAACAGAGGGAACAGAGACGTGGGACCAGGGCAGACACATACACTGACTGGACACGGGGTTATAGCAGACAGGGGAGACAGCAACTAAGGATTACACAGAGACATAAACCATAAGACAGAACTCTAACAAAGAAACCAAAGACTAGAAATGATAAATAATATAATAAACTCAAAAACCCTGGGTCAATGACCCAGGCATCGTAACAAAACCAAACAGATCTTCAACTTCAGCTACAGCAGAGTCCTGACATCTGAGACCATGTTGACAATGTCTCATATTTTCTTGTTAATGTAGAAATAATCAGAAAGTTCAAGGATCCAGTGAAATTAGAAACAAAAATGAGGTCTTCAAAGGTGAAACAATTTAGGTTCGGCTCAGGTTCTCAGTCGTTAATCAAACTGGATCAGATTTGTAGCATCGACCTCCTTTGTGTAAAGACTTGGTTCTTTCCTTTGACGCAGCATTCAGTCACATGCAGGTGGAGTCCCTGTTCCTCTGTTGGAAACACCGACAGTGTAAAAGGTGGACGTAGTTCCCATGATGTCACCCATTGACCCAAACTGTGGAATCTTGAGCTGAGTCTTCCCCCAACATATTCCACAATCATCTCAAAGTTTTCCATGGATTATCTTGGATGAAAGAAATTTCATGCACTGACTTGTTGCAGAGGTCCCATCCTGTTACAGCACCACACTTAAAATCAGTGAGTGCTTCACAAAACTTTGTACAGGTAGACTGCATGACTCGGTGCCTACACACCTGTGGCAGTGGGACTCAATGAAACTCCTGAATTCAAAGATCAAGAAGGGTGGCCCACTACTTTAGTCCATGCAGTGTATGTATATCCTTTATAGCTGAGGTTTGTGGTTAGAAATAAAGCTGTGCTTCCAGCTTCCTGCAGAATCAGAGGCAAGTAAAAGGGGAGCTTTCTAAGCACTGGACTGATACCTCAAAGATTTGACTGACTGCCATGGACTTCCCTCCACCGTCACCTGACCTCAACCTCTCTGAACAATTATGGAGTAACATGAAAGCTGAAAAATCCCAAACTTTTTAAACATTATGAGGCAATGTTCAAATCAAGTGCACAATATGCACAAACAACAATGTTTTGGTGCTAAAACAAAATCTCAGCAGAGCGATTTGGAGGTTCCTGCTCGCAGCTTCTGCCTCCGCCTTCGATCTTCTGGTCACAGCCGAGTGTGTCTCGCCTCCTCGGAGGCCATGGGAGCCCGCACCTCTCCGGTGAGCTCAGCAGCTTACCCTCCGCCTGCTGGATCTTGTTTCCCTTCATCAGCCTACACCTCATATTCTTTTATTCTCAGTGAATAATACGGGCGTGTTATTCTGAAGCCCTGTCGGCTGTTATCCTCCGTGTAGATTACAGCTGAGGTGTGATATTAAGGAATTTCTCTTCTCCGTCAGACACACAGAGCAAAGGATGGTGGATGTTTAAGGGTGTACATGTAGGCCAGTTGGTGTCTTCTCATTTATTAATTAAGGTAACTTTTTTTATGTCCTTGCAGGTTATAATTTAGCTTAAAAAAAACTACTCTTCTCTTGTAGCAGCCTGTGGAGCGACCTCTGTGTGAAGGATTCAGGCTGAACTTTAATTGATGCCGCCCTCCTGAATGCTCAGCCAACCCAAGGTCAAACCCCCAACCCTGATGTTGCCTCAAAGCACTTTGATAGTGACAATGGCAGATACAGATACTTGCTGATTAGTGCTCGGTAACATCCAAAGCTGGAGCTCAGACGTCTGCAACCATCTGTTAGTAAGTAAAAGCGATTTATAGAGGTGGAGCTGAAAAAGCAAGCTAATACAAGGCCAAGTCTTAGTTTTCAGACGAGTTCGCAGAATCACAAGAACACCTGTGACTGTTGATTTCAAGATCAGCTTGAAGAGCCGGGGTGGAGCAGATTGAGAGCATGCGTGGGTTTATGTGCAGTTCAGATACTACAGTTAGCTAAGGAGAAGGCTAGCATACAGCTAGCAGCTTTAGCCACCTGTGTAGCAAACCTCCTGTCAGTCAAAGAGGCCACGCCCCCTAAAAAGGCAAACTTTAAGCCAGGGGTGGGGGAGCTCCAGGCCTCGAGGGCCGGTGTCCTGCAGGTTCAGATGTGTCCTTGATCCAACACAGCTGATTTAAATGGCTAAATGACCTCCTCAACATGTCTTGAAGTTCTCCAGAGGCTGGTAATGAACTAATCATTTGATTCAGGTGTGCTGACTCAGGGTGAGATCTAAAACCTGCAGGACACCGGCCCTCGAGGCCTGGAGTTCCCCACCCCTGATTTAAGCCTTAATGCATTTTAAACAGGTTGTCTCATCACTGCAGGAGTAACAGTGGCTTCTTCGGAGCTCCTTTCTTTTTTAACATTAATCTTTCTTTAGAAAATCAAAAACGAGACACTTGCTGGCTTCAGGCTGCAGTTAAGACCCCCCCCCCCCACACACACACACACACACACACACACACACACACACACACACTACAGCACCACACTTGTTAAATTCCAATGACTCACCACATCAGCAGCTCACACGCAGGCAAACAACCCCCCGTGTTTCATAGCAGTTCTTCCCCCAACAGGTCCAGAAAATGAATTGGATATGATAATCCGGCGTGTGCACCATGACTGCGAGTCTCACGGCGCGCTGCAGGCTCAAAACTCATCTGCTCAATAAGAGCCTCCCGGCGGCCTCCCCACACTGAATCACAGCCCCGCTTCCTCCGCTGCTTCAGCTTATTCGTGTGCATCAAAACTTTCACCTTTCTCGCACGCTTTGATTTTTATTGGCTTTTTATGATGACGGCGAGCTGAAAGAAACACTGCATTATTTTGTCGTGCGTGTACTTTCTCGTACATTTATACAGCTCTGGGTGATTGGGTGATTAATTTTGCAGTGTTTTCTTGGTTTGAGCGCTCAAATACTAAAAAAGCAGTTTGTGGTTAAAATATTTGATCATTCTGTTCATTTCTTAATTGTTTGCTCTGTTGTGGATCAAAGGGAATAAAAGACTGCAGTCAGAACTTGAACTGCTTCTTTTGAGTGACGAATGAAGAAACTCGTCACTCCCCAGAAAAAGCATCTCAGCGCATTTTCAAATGTGCTTTCAGGAGTGACCCAGATAAATATGCTGAATAACCCTCCTCCTCCTCCCCCCACCACACTTACAACCATCAATTATTAATTCATGCAGCTTCATCTGAAGGCCACAGACTCTCGGGTGTACCAGGACATGAACAATAAAAACAAGCTTCTGCAGCCTGGAGAAGGCATTTTAATGTGGAGAGCTTATATTCACGGCGGTTTATGCTACGCAGGAAATGTAAATATGATTCTAGCTGTTGTGTTTTGTAAATATTGATCACGTTACACTCAAAGTGTGAAAGAAGTGGTGAGGTTTTCTGTATTTTATGGGGCACAAAGGCTCCACAACATGAAGGTTTTCATAAAGTTATGTGCATGAAATTCACCAGAAGGCCTCCTGGAGCCAGACCCCGGACCAAACAGGAAGTCAGACATTTTGGATTCATTTTTGCTGTTTCACAAAAACTTCCTGGAGATTTAAATGTGTTGTTCCATTTAAACTGAACCTTGGTGATGAAGAGCGTGTCCTGATGCTTCGCCATGGCACAACTACTCGACTCAAAGGTGCACAAGCTTCTCAGAGCCTGGAGACAAGAAACCAGGATTATTTAATAGAAACATCTGTGGATGCACGTCTGCCCTGGGATCTCCTCCCTGAAACACCTCACCTCCAAATCAGCTGCTTTATTCCGTGGAGGAGCAGCGGCTCCACTCTGAGCTCCTTCCTCACCTGGAGTTGTAGCTCCACCCTTTTCTGGTGACTCGGAGGTTGCAATTCTCCACCTAGACGCTTCGCACTCGGCGGCAAACCGCCTCAGTGGATAATTAGCGATTTAGTGAAGGTTTTGGTGTGATGTTGGCACTGAATCATCTCTGTGTTCGGATTTATTTTGGGTGTAGGGCTTGTTTTGAAGAAACAAAGGTGACCTTTGATTCCACTTCCTGCAGACCGTGGCTCGGGTGTCATTTTTCAGCGAGGACGGCTGCTGAAAATCACTGTCCATTACTGTGAAAGCGCTGTAGCACTAAAAAGCAATCTTCAAACATTATCCCAATTTGCAGAATAAAGTTCAATTTAAAGCCACTAAGAGTCTTATCAAGGTGTTATTTTTGTGCCACTCTTATTTAAAAGCAGAGCTTTAGGCCCTTTGGACTGGATTATCACTGGGGGAGGTGGTGGTAGGTGCGGAGAAGGGGAGGGAGGTGAGCTTGCTGAAAAACAGCAGGTAACTTTATCCAATTATTACTGCAGAGGGGCTGATTAAAATCTCCGACAAGGGCGGGCAATATTAAAATGGGAATATTCGCATACTTACCTGCGTCTGGCGGCAGTAAACGCAGTCTGGGTTAAAAAAGCATCACATCTGTGCCCCATAAAACTTCCTGCTACCTCGGTCTGTGAGGAAAAGATGAGGCGCCCCACTCATTACACGTGCTTTATCTGACTACTTTCACTGTGCTGATGAATGTGGATCATATGCACAGAGCTGCACCTTACAGAAGCGAGCTTCTGATGTCATCTGTTTGGTGGACAGATTCGACTAATAGAGCGTTGTAGCTGCGCAGTGCAGGACGAGCGGCTGTCAGGCTGCTTGGTATCTTATTTTTGAGTCGAACAGACTCACACAAGTCTTCACACACACACGGACGGCAGATTTAAGCGGACATACATGCACACTCACACGCTCACACCGACAGATGATCCCATGGGGAGAGATTTATTTGTGGCTTTGCAGTCCAGAGGCCCGCCCACCGAGGGTTGGCTTGGCGATATATATCACGCTGTGACCTCATATCCTGTTTGTGTGGTTTGTGTCTCAGCAGGAATCTGGGGAGGACACAAAGTGAGTCTGGAAGTTACTTTGACCGAGTCCTTGACAAAAAAAAAATCAAGCCTGCGTGAGCGCGCCTGGCGCCGGGCCTCGCTCTAATTTCATTAAGCTGAAGGTTAAAAAGGGCTTGAAAAATGAGATAAAGCACATACGTGTAATCACTTTGGTTCACAGAGATGTTCACAACATCTGGACTGTCGGCAACTACGAAAAACTTTATATATTGCGATTTTTAAGACACCTGGACAGAGACGTCGACACATTGGGCACACGGTGACGCGGTCCGACTGTAATTTGTGCGAGCTGCTGTTGTACATGTGAGTGATTCATATATGGAGGCAGCAAAAATAGGTTAATAGGGTACACTGTCACCCCCTGCTTGTAAACTGAAATCTAAACCGGGTGCTATTAATTAAGGTGCTGTCATAGCAGACAGCTATGGCTGCCACCTGCGCCACTTCTTATGTAAAGGCAACCCCCGCCGCCCCGGCACACGGGAGCAGCAGCATCAACAAGGGCAGAGAGGACGGTCGACAATCTCATATATGCGCGGTTTCATTAGCCGCCTGGGTCGGGGTGGCCATGGTAACAAGCGAGCCAAAGAATACAATGTGGAGCCACGGCGCTGCAGTATAACCCCTGCTCATATTATTGAACAGGATCATTATTTTTAATGGAGCTGATGCATCTTTGGCTTGTTTTCCTTCCTTTTGTGAGTGTTGTGTTCCAGGTCCCACGGATGATAAAAGCATCTGGATGCATCGAGTCCGGTTCGCTCATTTGTCCTGAAGAAAATCTGATTTCCCTGATCTACCTGCACTCAGTCCCAAGGATGCAAACCAGCACAGGCGAAAGAAAGTCATTATATTACATCTGCTGTAATTTTTTTTTAAATTGCTGGCATGGCTTTGTTTTGACAGGCTCAGTCCTGCAGCAAAGACAGGGTCAGATATGTCATGGTCCAAGGGCTTGAACGCTTTCAGTTTCATTTCCTTCCTGTTTGTTGTTGTCGTCGTGTCACTTCTCGTGATATTCTTGTGTTTTGGTTATTTAGCCTGCCCAGTGTTTGCCTGGCTGTGATCCTCTGTGTCGTGTTCAGCACCGGCCTCCTTATCTTTCTCTCTTTTTGTGTTTTTTCTATTTAATGTAACAGTTCACAGGAGAACAGAGTGAAGGTCCAAAATCCAAATCTCTAATCCAAAAGCAGGTGATGGTCACGCACAGCGATGCAGCTCAGCACCAAGAACACAGCACAGAGAGTTTTACTCAAAGAAACACAAAAAACATGAAAGCAGGTGATAATAACTTGAATGAACAAGGCAATCAGGCAAGTGGAAGGTGAACTGCAGACTAATTGCTAATTGAACATGAGGTGTGGCAGCAGAAAGGCTGGAACAATGCTCTTCATTGGCTGATCATCAGTAAGTGTGAACACATCTGTAACAGTGGAATATTTGGCAGTTTGCAGGTGTGGATTACAAAGTTATGTGCTACTTTACTAAATTCACTAATTACGTTCCAGTTAAAGCCATGTTGTTACTTGCATTACAAAAGTTCTGCAGTGATCTGCAGGAAATAAAGACAAAAATGATCAATCAGTTCATGTATCAGAGGATAAACATGGTGGAGCAGTTTACGGCTGCTGTGATGAGAAAGTGAAAACTGTGTCCTGCTAACACAACGTCCGGTCTTTGAAAACATGCTAACACAAAGTTTTTCATTGTTTCTACAAACGAGCTCTGGATACAGACATGTCAGCTGTGGACACGCACAGCGAACACGTTATTGATCAGTACGATACATTTTTGTAAGATTGCGTATTTACAGCAATAAAAGATTCAACTTTCAAGTTTCTCCCAATCAAAAAAATTCTTTCCCATTTTGTTTCGTTCAAAATCAATCTGGGAAAGTTAATTTCAAAAGGTGGGAAGCTGAGTGGGATATTATTAGCATAAATATGAGAACTGTTTCAGTTTATATTTGGATAGAAATTGAATGATACACTGCCAAATGTTAGGTATTACCACCAACTGGGAGTGGGAGTAGTTTAAATGAGAATGGATAAAAAATAAAGAGAGCCACACAAACAGAGCCTGTAAGAAGTTTTAAATGCCACATTCTGCAATTAAAATACATGAAAATGAGAACTCACCATACGGGGCCGCAGGGGACCCAGTTGGCTTGGCTGTAAAGAGGTTGAATGGAAATCAGACGGGATGCTGGCTGGAGCCTGGCATCAACTGGGAACACTCCAGCTGTGAGCTGGGGACCAGGAGGTGCTGGGTTTCACATTCAAAATGCCAGGCAGCATTATTCAAGAGCCTCTGAGCAGCACGCTGAACTGCTCCAGGGGGGGCTCTGTAGCCTCTGCTGTGTGTTTGAGGCGCTCACGTACAGATTTCTAAAGTTCTTTGTAAACAAGATTTCCTCCCTGCAGTCTGTCATTCCATCTCCACCTTCCAATCCCTGTGTTTTGTCTTTGTGCCATTCTGCCTTTAATCAGTTCGAACCAATCTCTCTCTCTCAGCTGCATGAAATAGTCTGCAAGGTTAAGACTACCAACTGTTCCACCGATGCTATCCCCTCTCGGCTTCTGAAGCAGGTTCTGGACTCAGTCGGACCTTTCCTTCTGGTCCTGATCAATGCCTGCCTCAGTTCTGGTTGTTTTCCAACACCCTTCAAGCACGCTGTTGTTCAACCTCTCCTTAAAAAGCCTAATCTAGATCCATCCCTACTCTCTAACTATAGGCCCATTTCCAACCTCCCTTTTCTGTCTAAAGTACTGGAACGAGCCGCCCTCACGCAGCTCCAGCTATTTCTTGACAACAACAATCTCTATGAGAAGTTCCAGTCTGGTTTTAGAGCTCGGCATAGCACAGAAACCGCCCTACTGAGAGTTTTTAATGATTTGCTTTTAACTGTTGACTCTGGTTGTGCTGCTGTCTTAGTAACCCTGGACCTGACAGCAGCCTTCGACACTGTTGATCACAACATACTGCTATCCCGCCTTCAACATTGTGTCGGTTTAAAGGGCACTGTCTTAAAGTTTTTCCAGTCCTATTTGAATAATAGGAGTTTTTCTGTTCACCTTGGTGAACTGTCATCTCCCAGAGCTCCTTTCACCTGTGGCGTACCTCAGGGGTCCATACTAGGCCCCCTGTTGTTTATTCTGTACTTGCTCCCTCTGGGCGATGTGCTCCGTAAACATAATGTGTCCTTCCACATCTTTGCCGATGATATTCAGATCTACCTCCCTCTGAGGTTGAACTGCAATGTTTCTTTGCAGCCGCTACTCTCCTGCTTGTCTGACATTAAGACTTGGATGACTCTTAACTTCTTACACCTTAATGAAAGCAAAACTGAAGTCATTGTGTTTGGGCTTCCTAAAGATCCCAACTTCTCTCTTGACTTTTTGGGACCCCTAACCTCCGATTGCACTTCTTCCATTAAGAGTCTTGGTGTTATTTTTGACAATGCTTTTAAACTTGATAAACAAATCAGCTCTGTAGTTAAGGGATCTTTTTATCATTTGCAGATTTTAGCCAAAGTCAAGTCTTACCTTTGCAGGAACGATCTAGAAAGAGTGGTCCATGCTTTTATTACTTCACGGCTAGACTACTGCAATTCCCTCTATGCTGGCCTAGATCGTTCCTGTCTACATCGCCTTCAACTGGTGCAGAACGCTGCCGCTCGCCTGTTGACCGGTTCAAAAAAAAGAGACCACATCACTCCGGTTCTCTGCTCTCTCCACTGGCTCCCAGTTGCCTTTAGGATTGATTTTAAAATCTTATTGCTGGCTTTTAAGGTTTTAAATGGCACTGCACCTTCTTACCTGTCAGAACTCCTTAGTACTTATCGCCCCAGGAGATCTTTGAGGTCAGCCGACCTGATGCTTTTAGATGTTCCCAGGTATAAATTAAAGACAAAGGGAGAGAGGGCGTTTGCTGTGGCTGCACCCAGACTGTGGAACAGTTTACCTCCTCACGTCAGACTCTCCAAAAGCCTAGAAACTTTTAAAACCGCTCTTAAAACTCACCTCTTTTCATTGGCTTTTAGAAAGGTTTAATTTATTTGTTTATTTATTTTTTATTTTATTTTTATCAGCGAGGTGTTATTACGAAATTTGTGTTCTATTGTATTTTTATCTGTATTTACTGTACAGCACTTTGGTCAGCCTTGGTTGTTTTTAAATGTGCTCTATAAATAAACTTGACTTGACTTGACTTGACACTTTCTGTTTCTCTGAACGAACGTGTTCAGCACTTCAAATCAATGCTACCCGTTTGCCCTCTCACGATAGGTCCAGGGATCAGACGCACGCCACGCACACACTGGACGCTATGAAGACACTCGTGGCATCTTGACTAGATTCTACTGACTCATTTGTAACGGGGTTTCCATTCACAACAAATCAGTTTTTTCGCAGGCTGCTGGAGCATCAGCTCAATTAGCAGAGGTTATTTGGAAGAACCGAACATGGTTTATTATTTATACTGCCATGATGGAACTGCAGCATTGATAGAAATGAGGACAGGAACGCCCACAATATGAAGATGAAGACTGAGGCTCTTGACGGCGTTACTTTTTTCAGTAACGACTAATCTAACTAATTACTATTTCTATCGTTACAACGCCGTTACAGTTACTAACAAGAACATGCGGTCTCGTTACTATTATTCAACAAACAGATGGTTGAAGCTGTGTTCAGCTTACTGCATATCAGTTGCACAAAGTAACTGTAAGTAATCTGGACGCTACAGCTTTAAGCAGCTTATTCCTCAATAGTTTCGTCACGTTTGCTGTCTGAGGACAGCGCAGCGAGCACTCTCTGCTTATGAGCAAAAAAAACAAACAAAAAAAACACCCTTTCAATCAAAAAATGATATGGCAACATGACATTTGGTTGTTTAGGAAGAGGGGGAAGTTTAGGAGTGACGGTGAAAGAGAGAGCGGAAAAAAGAGAGAGCGAGTTTTGAGATGTGAGAGATTTGTGACGTTTAGCGTGGAGTGTGTAGTTAATGTGTTGTCTTGTATAGTTAGTGTGTAGTGCTGTGGATAGTTTTGTGTTGTGGCAACTGAGGCGACTGCTGTCTCCGAGTAGAAACAGGAGTGACACACCTGCTGCTGTCAGAGCTGCAGGTATCAGGCTGTGATGTTCTCCTTTATAGTGGACAGAAATATTTGGAGTGGCACAAATAATTTGTGTAACATCTTATTGAAGAACAGCTGATTGTTCTGTAAACAGTTTGAAATGGTTGTTTTAAAAAAGGGTAAAAGGTAAAAGGCTGCAAATCACTTTGTTGTTTACAAAACTTGCATAGGATTTTAGATCAATTGTGTTAATACAGTTTGTCAAAATTTAAATCATAACTGTAAATTCAGACACGTGAGGTTGTGCTGAAAAGAATGAGACCAAACAAGACAAAGTAAATAGTTTTTAAAGGTGAAATAGAGGAAACATCGAAGTAGTTAAAAATGGCCGATTATACCCTGGACCCCAGAGGGCTAAATGTTTGTTTTTTTAAAGTAACGCAGTAGTTACTTTTCAAGTAATTCATTACTTTTACAATCTTGTAACTTAGTTACTAACTCAGTTACTTTTTTAAAGAAGTAACTAGTAACTATAATTAATTACTTTTTCAAACACTGGTGCTGGAGATGGTGAGGAGGTGGGTCGCACGAATTAGAGTCTGAAAGGGAGAATGAGGGAGAGCACCGATTTAAACCGCATAGAGTGGATGCTGATTGGCTCACAGCAGTGATGTTGTTGGTATTGAGTTTGACATCGTGGGAAAGTGGAAGTGATGTAATAAATATACTAGCAGCTTCCTTAACACATTTAATCCCACCGGCAACAATTGTTGCCATTTTAACCCAATATTGCTTTAACAAAGTTAAACATGTTGTGTGTAGGGGAGGTCTAAGGAGTAAAATGGGAGAAAATAATAATAATGGATGGCATTTATATAGCGCTTTACAATGCCACTATTCATTCACTCTCACATTCACACACTGGTGGAGGCAGCTACAGGTGTAGCCACAGCTGCCCTGGGGCAGACTGACAGAAGCGAGGCTGCCATATCGCGCCATCGGCCCCTCTGGCCAACACCAGTAGGCGGTAGGTGAAGTGTCTTTCCCAAGGACACAACGACCGAGACAGACAGAGCTGGGGATCGAGCCGGCAACCATCCATTTACAAGATGAGCTTCCCAACCCCCTGAACCACGGTCACCCCCAACAGGGGGATTAAATGGGTTAATGAACTTACACATAAGCTTCATTTGCACATCTTTGTGCACTGAAATCTACTTGGTTCTTATCCAGAAAAATGACCTTTCATGTTAAAAAGCTAGATAGGAGGTGGGTGATGGTCCCGTCTCACCAAAGCCAAGGACTCCCCATGTGCAGCTGGACCTCCACCCGACTCCATCAAAACAGCAGGAGAGCAGAGTGAAGAAAAAACTCCCTCAGGTTGTTTTCTCACTACACCAGTGAATGAAATGTGTTATTTCATTATTTTAATGACTTTGGCTTTGTTCTAGTGAAATCAATAGACACCAGCTGAATGAATGACCGCAGGTTAATTTAATTTAGGACAGTCTGGAGAAAGACAGCTTTAAACACTGTACAGAGGACTGTAGTCTGCAGTAGGTTTATATTGTTATGAAGCAACACAAATGTAAAGCGTTACTGTCCCCGTGATTGATTAACGCTGTAAGACCCAACAAAAAAAGAGCAAAATAATTCTGACTTTTTTGGAACTGGGATGTTTATTAACCCTTATAACAAATTCCATTTTTTTTGCTATCATATTGTGTATGATGTATTTTTATTATATGATTATTATATATTCGTTACATATTTTTTGTATCGCATTTGATACATTGTGCATTTTTTGGCAACTTTTTGTTAACATCAATGTTAATTTTAGACAAAAAGAGTTTTGTCCATAACATTTTGAAATGATGGCAGCATTGATCATGTTGATGAGATCGAGGTCTCAGAAACTGTCATGGTCTACGGTGGGTGGCTGGAGTTTCCATTAGGCTCCTGAACTGACCTGGGATCCGCCCCTGGGCAGGGCCAACTCCAGCTCCTGCACACCTGGAGCCTATTGCAGGCAATCAAGCCAGAGGGATTTAAACCACACATCGATGTTCATTCACTGCCAGTTCGTCATCAACACATGTTGGTAACAGGCCGTGTACGTTAAATTCTTGCTGTGATTTATCCTGTTAAACACGACTCTCTTGTACTACAGATGCTGTACCCACCCTGGCTCACACTCCACCTCCGGACTCAGGATACCTAGTGATCATTCTGGAAATCCCTCTGCGCCTCACCTGCCTGCCCTCCTGCCATCACACTCCATCTGGAGCCCCGGATCTCAGGTCAGCTTTTCCACGCCACTCAGCCTCCCCTGGATCTTCATCACCCCCCTCTCAAACACTCCAGGTCCCTAACTGCAAGTAAGAATTGCTGCTCTTATACTGGCCACTTCTGAGCTGCCTTCACTACCTGCCTAACTCCTATATCCTCTCCCCTCAGTGTGACTGTTCCCCACTCAGCCCCATTCCGCATCTCAGGCCTCGTTCCCTCGCCACGTTCCCCAGGGCACGCCACACCAAGGCTCCACGTCTCGTCATTTTCTGTCTCTGTCACGTTTTTCCCTTGCACTTAACCGTAATAAACTGTTAAATCATCTACTGTCTCCGCTCTGGGTTTCTGCACCTGAGTCCTATTCGGTACCGGCCATCCCTCGCCGTGACAGAAACTCACATACCAAATATGATACAAAGGGAATTATAGGATTAAGTATCAGACTGATGACTGATGTGAATGAAACATTCATATTCATAAATATATCAAACGCATTCAAATGTATTTGGAGCAGACTCATGCTTGTCACACCGTTCACCCTCTGACATTTCAAACTGTATTAACACCTGATGAATGGTTTTTATATTAGACTGTGAACTACAGTTTAATGCACAAGGGAGGAAACAAGGGAGAAATGCACCAATGCAGCCGAGCGACTGAATGTGTGTGTTTAACAATGAAAGAGAGCGCGTGAAGGCAGGCCTGCAGTCAGTCATGCTGCAGGAGAAACACTGAGGGGAAACACACTGGGGAAATTAAGATGCCGTGTTGATCTTTTGGTCATTCACAGTTAAGTTCAAGCTGCAAGGAACAGATTCTTCATGTTCACATACTGACAAATGAGAAAAAACACTCTGTAAGGTTAATAAAATCTTCAGGTTGCTGTATTTCTGCAGCTCAGATCCACCAATGCTCACAGGTCTTTGAGCAAAAACATCAAGAGCCTTCATTGCTAACCTCTGAATGTTAGAAAAACAAGTATGAATCTGTTTTCCTCAGCGCAGTGGGAGCATGCTTTGGAGTTCCGCGTGGACCCACACACTCTGCTTTATGTATTTGTTTATTTGTCTTATGTGAAATGAACCTGCAGCCTTTTGATCAAGTGAAAATGATCAATGCTGAGTTCTGAGGCTGACATGAAAAGGAATTAACCGAAACGTCCTCAGAAGAATCTGTCGGGAGAAATCCTGACATATATTCATTTCATGTGAAGGGAGAAATGTTTTCCTACAGCCTACAATTATTGACATTTCCTTGAGGAGGTTGAGCCTCTTGTGAGTGGAGACTATATCTGAAAATAAAAAGGTGTCTGAAAAATGTATGGGAACAAAATCGCATCTCAGAATCTTTTTACATCGCTCAAAATCTGACGTACAATATTAAATGCAAGTGCAGTCTGTGCTTGCATGCATCATCATCAGGATCAATGGATCACAGCAGCAGCTGGACTAAACACGATGATAGCCCAACAACCTCATACCTCATCCAGAGCAAGAGAGCATGGTGCTGATGTCTGTCACGCTAGCCTAGTTATGCAAGTTATGTGTGTTTGAACTGTGAAGAAATGTCATGGTTTCATGTGAAAGCAGACTCTTGTAGCATCTGACAGAAAGAGCAGACATCCCCTCCACCCACCCACCAGTGATTCATGGTTGCTCTGTCCTTGGGTCACTGTAGGCACTCATCACTGCTGACCCCACGGGCCGTGCCATTTCTGTGATTCTCTGACTGTGATTACATGGAGGAGAAGAAAAGCCAAACACAGGGCCCAAAAAATGAAGCACGTGATGGCGGTTAGTGATGTAATCAAACCAGACAAGAGGCAGAAAAAAAAACATCCAGTCAAACATGAGAAAATAATGCAGGAACTGGAAGATGGTGCAGAGAGAGACAGTCTATAAATCATCCATCCATCCTCACCTGCACATCCTTATCAGGGTTGTGGGCGGACCGGAACCTATCGCAGCTGTCATAGTGCAAGAGGCGGTGAACACCCTGGACAGGTCGCCAATCTGCTGCCTGTCCAATTACCAGGAAGGTTTCAGTTTGTGTGTTCTGGACAGACAAGACAAAGAGGAAGCACAGGGAAGTATTTAAAGGAAGAGGTTAACAAAGAGAAATTGGGAGGCGAGGATTAGAAATGAGTCCATCAGAGGGACAGCTCAGAGTCAGAGACGCTGAGATGGTTTGGGAATGTTGGACAAAGGATGATGAAGATGGAGCTGCCGGGCAGGAGTAGAGAAGAGGAAGAGCTCAGAGGTGGTTCATGGATGTAGTGAAGAAGGACATGCAGAGGGTCGGTGTGACAGAGGAGGATGCTGGGATAGGAGGAGGGGGAGGCAGATGAGCCACCATGGCAACCTCTTCAATTCAGGGTTGCAGGGGAGCTGCAGGTAGGGTTGGGTGCTGGATGCACCTGCAGCCAAAGGGGTGAGCTACAGTTTAAGCCTCCGTGAATCAAGTGTTTTATATAAATATTGGGATGTGAAGCATCCACAGAAACCTCAGAATCTCAGCTGAAAGCTGATATAAACCATTTCTACAACCAGCGAAAACAAGAAACAATTGAAAGAGTGGTTACGTCATTTCAGGAAATGTGCTTAAACACAAACAACGAAGCTGCGAACTCACTCGACCTCACGTAACCAAGGAAACAGCACATTGGCTAAAAGCAGAGATCTCACAGATTCCAGAAGTGCAAGTTTCATCATGCCCTGACCAAAATTCACTGAACCATCCGCAAAAGAAGACCACAACATACAATAACATGGAATCAGAATTAATGAGCCGCTGTAGCTCGTATCACTGCTGGTTTATTTAATGGTTTCTTTGGTTTGTGGGGAGACATTCACATGGAAAGATTAAAACATTCTCCATTTTGCAGTGGATGACGTTTCAGCTGGTGAAATAAATTCGTGGTACTGCTGCCTTTTACGGGAATATCTTGATGCATTCTTAATCATCCAGGAAAGTAATTGGGGAAAACTGCAGTCAGCTGAGACTGAAGTCGCCTGGATGAGTGACGAAACGTTTCTACCACAAAACGCTACGTCCAGATGAACAGAATCAACATTTGGAGTTTTATGGGATGTTTTAGCAAATTAACGCATTTTGTTTGATATCCTGTCACTATCGCCATATTTTTCCCAATCTGGTACGATATAAACACGCATGCTCCGCGGAGGCATGCCAGGCAAAGAATGTTCTGGTTGGGAGGGGGGATTAATGATGCATAATGATCCATGCGTGCATGTGTGTGGTAGGAAAAAACTCAGTGGATTACGTGCAGACAGCTTAATATCACCTATACTCGATGGTTACGATAAAGCAGTTTAACCATCGTACGTGGAAAACTCGCAATAGAGTGCATTCGATATATCGCCCACCTCTAGCTCTAGGCCATCACAGCTGTCGTAGGGTGAAAGACGGGGTACACAAGTCACCAGTTTGTTGTAGGCTAACACACCAAGACGACAACTCACACTCAAAAAATAAAGTGACTGAGGATATGTAAGTGATAAAACGCGGTACTTCAGGCACATTTGTGAGTCATGTCTGTGCAAATCCATGTAGCATTTAAAGACACTAAATAACTTATGAAAAGGTCAGGGGTGCGTGATGCGTCACGCGTGATGTGAAATAACATGCTAACCTCTATACTGCAGAGATATTTATGCATAAATGCATACAAAGCTCGAGACTGCAGCAGTCAGCCCTCGTTTCCTCGCACCGATATAATGTCTGCTCTGCCTTAAATGTGTGCAGTTTGCCTAAATTTAAAGTGAGCGTTTGAAATGTTGCTTCGCACTGTTTTGGAAGGGCATGATAAATGAGACTCCGGTCTTGGCCAACATCGGCAGTCCAAACAGTGTTGGTGCTGTGTTCCACCAAGTGAAAACAACTCTGGCAGTAACTGTTTATTGCCCTTCAGGGAGTTTTCCACCCACTTGCATCCATCTCCAATTAATTGTCTAGTTTATTTACACCTTGCTGTGCAAGCCAAATGAGAGTTTGCATTGAAGGGAAGAAATGTTTCCCTCCTCTGGCCTCGACATCACTTCCTTTCTCTGCATCTTTACATGTAGCTTTCGCTCTCTTTCACTCCCTTCTGTCTGGTTTCCCCCTCGTCTCTCTCTTCTTATTTGAGTTCGACCGTCGATGCTTCTCTCCCAGCATCCTCAACACTCTGGAACACAGAAATTAAAATAATTGGCGAGATGTCTAAAATGCAAATTGTTTGCGTTTGCTAATTATCCCAACATATGCTGTTTGAAGTGTCACCATTTAATTTTTTTATTATATATTTTCTCGGTGGTTTTTCCAGCATTATGTACAGACAGAAAAAAGAGGCTTTCGAGCTGGTGTAGATTATCGCTGAAGAGCTTTTTTGTTGCTTTGGCAGCTGTAATGGTGTCTCCTAATGGTGCTTCATGCCTGACAGATGATGGACAATACCAAACATCTGTGTTCTGCTTGTAATTAGACAGTTGTGAATTTATTCAGTGTGTGCTGCTCTTGTGTTAAGTGGCTTACAAGCACATACGCAGAGACACGGCGTATACTTTCTGTAGAACAGAACGATAATCAGCTGCCTCTCCACCGAGGTCCTTATCCTGTGATTCAATGGTACTCACCCACTCTCCACTGCAGCAGGTTCAGGTGAGAATCACCTTTCCAGCAACATCTGATCTCCAGAGCAGAATGGCTAATGTTTTCACCAGCAGAAGTTTAACACAGCCGAAGGATCTCCATAAAAGCAGTTTGAGCAGCTTGAATATAAGGAAATTCTCACACATCAGCAGTGTTGTCTTCTGAAACTGATGAATAAAATAAAAATAAGGAGCTAATTTCCAGAGGGACGTTGTCTTTTAGGATGTCCTGCTGACATTCTGTCTCCATTGTCAGGTGCCGTGGGTAGTGATGGCCCGCTTGAAGCTGGCGCTCCGGAGCGTGTGTCGAAAAAAACAACACACTGGTTCAGAAGCACTGTGTCGAGGCTTGCTTCGTTTGGCAAAAGTCACGTGACCAGTGACGTCCGAAGCTTCATTACGCACGTAACTGCTTCGGTACCTGATTCAAACGGATATAAGGAAGTGAATCATCCACGGGATTCGTGGAGTGTGTTGATGGTGACAGAGAGCGAAGAGGTGATCATTCCACTGACAGATATGGAGCCAGCGAGGAAGAGAGGACGTTCTGGCGTGTGGGAATATTTTGAGTTGATTTTGCTCAATTCATTTTATCTGCCGAAGTGAAAAACTTGAAATGTCCAAAATCATGTTTTCATAATGTAAATATCATTACAGCATATGACTTTAGGAACACTTCCATGTGATTTAAAGCTGATGAAGACTACAACAATGTATTTGACACTATACGTACATTACATTGCTACAGTTTAGAAAATCATTTTGTTTATTGTTTTTAGGTGATAGTCTGCAGGACCCAGGAATACCTGCATATCTACCAGCTTGCAGTGTGGTTCCTGCACTCCACAGCCTCTTCTGTTCCATGCAAGTGGATTTTCTCCAGGGCAGGAGAAACTATTTCTAAGAAAAGAAACAGACTCAGCCAGCACACAGTAACACTAATCCTCTTTTTAAATGTAAATAACAAAAGGGCTACCTTACATAGATCATGTTTTTACTTTGCAAGTTCTTGATTAGGGGTGGGTTTTGATTATCGCCTTTCTGATTACAATCCATGCTAAATTGAATAAAGTGATATTGATTCATTAAAATCCCGTGTCGATTTGTAAATTAACGTTATTATGCCTGAAACGCCAGCATCTCAGGTTAAACCTCACAACATGTCGTCAAACACCATGCAGCTAAAACAGTAACTGGGAGCAGGTTTACGGATTCTGCATACAAACGTAAACGCAGAGCGCGGACCCGACGCGTCAGAATCAGATTTTGGTGCGTCGTCGGGTCCGCGCTGTGTTTGCCTCTTTTTTCTTCGCTGGCTTCTGCAGCTGCAGGTTTCATAACTCTCTGTTTACATCTCTAATTAAGTCTCACATGTGTCAGCTTTCTTTTAATAGATACGAAATTATGGATATATACTGTTAAATGATCAGAATTGTAATATTTCTCACTGAGGCAAAACTTTCCAGATTCCAATCAAATTGAATCGGATCCTGTATCGAATCAAAAATGATTCTACAAATCAGTAACGATGCAGCCGTACTCAGCTTCCTAAGCATTTTCCCTTTCCAGTTCACAATCAGTCTCCCCCCTATGTCAAAAATATGTATAGGACAATTGGCCTCGTCTAATATTTTGTATGAACCTGTCCAGCTGTCCAGTGATTAAATGACAAGTAGATGGAGGCAGGACTCCACAGCAGGGGCATACTCCATAATGTGCTGTGCGTTATCATATGTATATTGTATATATTGCTCACTTATTGTATTTACCAACATCAAGGAGTTATGAGCAAAGAAAGGCCACACCATAGTGCATGTTTAAATAGGGAAAGTTTATTGATCAAAATGTATTACGCAAATACGCATTACATTTTTGTCAGCCCCCCAATCGAGAAAACAAAACCAATTACATGTTCAAAGCAATGGAACGGTGGCCCAATATCAGCGAGAACTCCACTCTTGAGTGAGCAGTGATGCTTGAGCAGTCCGTTTTATTTTGCAGATTCAAGCTGCTCTTCAAAATTTTCGCCACCAGATGTCACCGGAGAGGACTGTGTTGAAAAGCTTCGAGTAATGAACCATTTTTCAATACAAGCTTCAGTGCTTCGGAAAGCTTCATTTGGCCATCACTAGCCGTGGGAGTGTCTGCGTGGTGTTCCCGTTTGTGAGGAGTTCCAGGTTTCCACCCCCTTGGGTGGAGCTTCCAGCCTCACCTGTTCCTCGCTTCCAGGGCAATCAGCAGAGGGTTCTTAACCCAGCGCTGCCTACCACTCTCCACCAGTTCGTCCTGCTATCGTTGGGGGTAACTCGGCCCCCTTTGTGTTCCTCGTTCATGCTCGTCTGTAACTTTGCCCTCTTGTTCCCAGTTTCTTCAGATCCATCTCCTCTTGTCCCACTCTGCAACGCTGGTTCTGTTCGGTGCAACTAAATCAATCAGTCTACAAACCAAAGGTTTCCTAATCACCTCCATCTGTGGCCGGCCCTCCTGCCCATCGTGTCTCTCTTGGATCTCTCCTCCCTCGGGACCTCCTGGACTATCTCCTCTCACATGTCCTTCCTCTGGACACTCATGCCCCCCCCCCCCCCCTCCTGTGCTGACTGGTTTTCACCTGCAAATAAGGGCACCCACCTCTGCAATGCTCACTCGCCTTTAGCCATTGTGAGATTATTATAATTTCTTATGCCACGTTAGACCCCTAATTAAAGATTGTGAAATTATTATGTAGTTTTAGTTTGCATTATTCTCCTGACTTAGAAGAGGTGATAACTATTACATTTATTAAACTGATTTGTATTACATTAGACTGCTGATTTATTGTGAATGAATGATATTGTTTTATGATGCATGATACTGCTGATTTATAAGAAATATTGTGTGCAGAGAGTCAGGGCCTTGCTTTTCTGATAGAGAGGACAGAGCACATTCCACAGGAGCTTCACCTCCACCTTTGTTGGAAGCAGAAAGACAGGGAACCAAGGCTCAGGCCCACTGAGAGTTAGAAAGCATGTGGATGTTTAGGTTTTATGACTTTGGAGGGGGGCCGAAGCTATAAGAATGTGAGAAACGCTCAGACACGTCGAGATCAGGCGGACACCCTCACGCGCTCATTTCCCCTCCGGATGGTTTATGCTCAAAAGTGTTGTATGGAATAATGAGAATTGTATGGAATAAAATGATTGTTGATTGAGCATTTATACACCGAGTATTGTCCTTCCTTCAGCCCAAAGATCAAAAGAATTGGGAGGATTTAACACCATTCTCTTGTTTTCATGCCCAGTAACTCCTCTCTCCTCTGTAACAGAATTTCCTGTTCCGTGCCCTCCTCGTGTTCCCCGTCCACGAGCCTCTATGGCTCCTGTTTACATTTTAATTTAAACCCATGTTCTAGTCTGAGTCTTGCTTCTTTCCATAAATGAACCTTGTAAATAGTTTGTGGATTTTGAGTCTGCTTTTGTGCCCAAACCACACTCGAGCCTCAAGTCCGTGACAATTACACATGGACGTCCATTGACTTAAATGAACTGCAACCATCTCATCAGAGATGGAGTTCAGAGTCCACGGGGTAAACACTTGTTACTGGAGAAAAGAAGGATGTGACTGAAAGGTCACGAGTCAGTGAGAGCTACCCCGAACTCTTCATGTCTGCTTTTAAAACACCATTGTGGCCAAAGTGAAAGCACTCACCTTGAAACCTTACAACAGGTGGTCATGGTGGCTATATCCATCATTTATCAAGAAGTTGACTGCTCGTTTTTATCTGGTGCCTGTTTTGAGTTTGAAAGGTTTGGTTAGGCTTTGGGTTGTAAAATAACTCTTCATAAAACAGCCTCTAAATGCAAGGCAAGACCTTACATGTGTGGAAGAGCAAAAACATCACAACAGGACAGATCCTAACTGTGCTTCTGGTTGTTCCTGATTTTCAGGGTCAAGCTGTGGTAAGATAAATGAGGATTATTTTGAAATACGAATCATGCAAAGCTACTGTAGTGTCTTGCATACTCTAGTCTGAAAACGTGTAGCTTGAAATTACCATACCAGCTCCTGTTAGGTGAACAGGTGAACTACTGCTCACCTGGTGAGACTATCTAAAGCAAAGCTCCTCCACAGTGGCCATGTCATCTGTAAACTATCCGGTCGAAGGCCTCCTGAGACTGTAGTTCATTTTTGAAAACCTTTCCTGAAAGCTACACTTGTTCAGCTCTGATCTTCATTTCCTTGGTGTCTGACTGCTAAAGTCCATAAGCTGGAGAATCCCCTTTATTGGAACGAGATGTGATTACAACCAGACAGTGCTTAATCTTGAAATCAGCCAAGTGATCCTCTATGGCTGCTGAGGGCCTCTTATTAAATTTTCTATGGCTGTAGCTGGAGCACCAGCCCCATACATTAGTCTCACATGGGTCTTACAGCACTGAAGCAACATCTTTCACTGGCTTTAGCTGTGATCTGACTGAGCCCTCTTTGTGCCGGAGCGTGATGTTAGTGTGCTTTTTACAGCAACGTAAAATCCTACGTGAATTTAACTGAGACTTTTGTACTCCCTGGGGAATGTACACATTTTCTTTAGCCCAGTTTACTTTTCACAGTATTCGTGTTACCAGCCTATCGTACTGAGAGCTCGATTTACAGATATATTTAAATCTTACAGCTGCTCTTTGCTTCTTTTAAGGCATGTTTGTTTGCTGTGTACTGAAGAGGTGTAGAAAGATGTTAAGATCTAGCGCCGAAATCCTCGACAATAACCCATGGACTTAACAAAAGGGAGCTTTTTATTGCCTCGTGGCAATGGCGAGGAGATTGTGTGGATTTTTGAGAGCCACAGAGGTGTATACATGTTTAAGCTTTAATGTACGGTCCAAATACATGCATGTATGTTGTTAATCAGTCATATGTGCACACGCAGATCATGTGACTGGATAACAAAATTACAAAACCAATTATTGGGAACTCAGTTTTGCACTTTTAATGAAAAGTCCAATTGTGTGCTGTTACATTAAGGTGCAAATAAGTGAAGAAACAGTACCTTAGAGGGATAAGCTGCACACCTAAAGGAACACCAGAGTGTGTGGTGTGTATATATAACTAAATAAAATGCCTTCTTTATGCGCAGTGTTTCCTACAGGGTCTCTGTGTTTCTCTTGCAACCCAAAGACATTCTTGTTTGGTGCCTTGGTGATTTCAGATTGGCTACAGATGTGAGGTTGTGAGCAGCAAGATTAGCAAAGCTACATTTCCAAGTGTATGAACGAACGATAAAAAGAAATCACTGAGTAGTGAGTTGTGCGCCTTCTTTAAAAAGGTCTATTTTTTATCGTTACTTAAAAGATACAAAGTGGCAACTAAAAGATTCAGTTCTTATGTGTGTAAAGTAGAAACGGGGGTGCATATAAAGACCCCCTGCTAAAGATATAAAAGCCCAGTGATCTGATGCGACCCTCACCTTCCACGTATTAAATGAGACGATGTGTTTCCAAAAGATGAAACACATTCCGTTCTCAGAGACTATGATTAGGCTGTGAAACTTCAGTTTTTCTATCTGCAGACCCCCAGACTCCGACTTGGGCCCCACGAGTTCTACAGCTAAAGTCTATGAGCCGAGGCAGCCCATTTAATGGACTGAGGTGTGATTACATCCTGGAGAGTTTAATTTAGATAGCAGCCAAGTGATTCTCTACGCCTGCTGGGGGGCCTCTTATTAAATCTATGCGGAAATCAATGTAGAAGAGTCCATTGCTCCACGGCAACCTGATTTATTACGTGTTTGGGTAATCTATCGATTTATAATGTGGTGGAAGCCATCAATGTTGTTTTTCCTATTAGATGAAAGTAAACACAGCTAGCAATGAGTAATGGGTTGTGACCTCCCCCTTCCTCCTCCCCACACACACACACAGACACGCACAGTGCGAGGCGCATGTGCACATTTTAATCTCTGAGAAATATGTGCGCACACTTGCAGTGCATACAGGCGAGGGCAGAAATACAGAGAGTTTGAGCTAAATACATAAAACACGCGACACAGGCAGTGAAACCCTGAGTGTAAACACAGCCTGAAAGGAGCTTTACAACTGCAAACCCGCTGCCCCACATACTCAACGTGCACACTCCTCTTTTCATTTACATTTTCAACATTTAGCTGATGCTTTTATCCAGAGTGACTCAGTGCTAACAGCAGAGTAAGTCAACACTCATGAATCAATGTGACTGCGAGGAATAGAGAAGTGCAAACACACCTACAAATGCAGCACTTACACATTCACACTCACATATGGACAGATTTATGCCGACCTACGAGCTTAAACACACGGTTAACTCAGCTGCTGCATTTATTTACTTTTTACAGGAAACACTCTTTTGCAGTACAAACCGTGTGGTATTCTCTGCACATGCTCAGTCAGCTCTACGTGTGTGATCGGTGCTGACAGTATTTGGTTTCCTGGTATTAAGGTGTGTGACATGGAGCCAAAGCTCTCTGGGGTCTGATTGATGCCAACTAAGAATGTTTCCCCACACAGGATTCATCCATGTTCAACAGGAATACACGAGTGAAGTGACCCACATGCACTGTGGAGCATTTCTGAGCACAAGAGGCACGAAACCAAACAAACAGAGCAGATTTAGGTTCATTTAATCTGAAGATGCTTTCACACTGGACACTTGGCCAGATTTCCTGACGTTCTTGGTTGATGAGGCCAGCAGCCTCCTCCTGTTGGGGTGGCTCTAGCTCAGGTGGCAGAGCAGGTCAGCTACTAACCAGAAGTAGCAGACTGGTTCGATCCCAGTCTGCATGCCAAATGTCCTTGGGCAAGATACTAACCCCATGTTGCTCTCTGATGCATCCGAGTGTGAATGTGTGTGAATGTTAGACAGTAAGCACAGTTTAGAAAAAAGTGCTTGTGTGTTTGGGTGAATGAATTAGTTGTATAAAGTGCTATATAAGAACCAGCCATTATAGAGATGAAGCATACATAGGAGGTCAAAAGAAAAGGGAAAGTTTCATTCGACGATCACAACGACACTCGGGGCTGCACACAGTGGGAAAACATTTTTGGACTTTGATGTTTCAGACTGGTGACCCGTCCAGGGCACGACCTTCCCCTCTGGGACAGGCTCTACGTCACGTGACCCTGAATTGGCTACGCAAACCAAGATGGGTGGATGAATATTAAGGCTTCATATTTTTCTTTTTATCTGCAAATCAGGTTCTCGTTAGAACTTGTGAAGGAAACTTGAGATGTTCAAATAATAAATGCATCATCCCCCAAACTTTCGCACATACTGTATTTATCCTCACGCTGTGACCTTTATTCATCCTTTGCACATTAAACACACGAAGAAAACACATGTGAATAATTACAGTGTGAATCCATCCAGACTGATCCAGTCGTGCCATAAATATAAGCCTCTGCACGCACGCACGCACGCACGCACGCACGCACACACACACACACACACACACACACTTGGTCATTAGTGAAATGAAAACATCCACATTTCCCTTTGGAATGATAACGGCAGCTTTCCCTCTTTCATCAGCAGAAACAACATTTAAATGCTGATGAACACATGGATGCATTATTTCTCTCTCACAGGCCTGATGATGTGTGCAGTATTGCTTTCTTCACCGCCGACCGGGAGGATTAAAACTAGCTCAGTGACCTCCAGAAGCATCACGGCTAGCTTAGAGATGAAGCCATCACGGTGCTGCGTAAAACATCCTCCGACGCACACTCGCACGTTTAAATTTATATGCAAAACACAGACATGTAAACTATTAAGATAAATACTGATTTGCATGCGCAAACATGGACTGATGTATTCAGAAGCAAACGGGGAAACAAATGTACTGCAGCGTGTGCTTCACATACAGATGCAGAAACATGAGCACGCTCACATAAACACAAGCACAGGAAGCTGCAACGACACAGACAGGTTTTTCCAAATGTGCTGAAATAAGCTGAACTAGTATCAGCTTTGGCTTCTCTTGTTTGCTTTCACAATTTTCATATGAAAGGACACAAAAAGAAGCAGAAGGGAAGTTAATATTCTACCTGCAAGTGTGTCGACATCCACATCCTGCCATGTCCTCTGTTTGAGGTCAAAGAGTAAATCGCCGTGTCCCAGAATAATAGAACGACTGACTCACTTTCTAATTTCCTGCCTTTAATATTTCTCTGTTTGATAAAATGTACATGTTGGTGTTTAACATTAGTTTACTTCATGTTTCATGATTATTGCAGATTCAGTGTTTTCTGGAAGCGTAGGTGACTCTTTACATCTAGAGGTGTTTTAATTTGTTCTGGTGGTTGTAAAGTGGGTGAGCTGGGACTGTGGGAGAGTCTTCTTTGTGTCTGTGTGTTTTTCTGATTGTACATTTGTTGTTGTTTTTACCATTTTACATTTTTATTCTGTTATTTTGAGCCTAAAGCAAGGAGGAAGCTCCAGAGCTGAAAAATGAAGCAAACACAGAATCAACAAAAACTAATGTCCACTGGAGGGCGGCTGCAACAGTGTGTCGCAGACTCTACTGTTAAAATAGACGCCACAGCTTTAAAAAGGACGTTTACAGCCTGATACAAAAGAAAGTTTTGGCCTTTAAGTTTATTTTCACACCCGCAATAATGTCCAGTGTTGTGTGGATTACACAACACTGGACATTATATTTCTTCATTTCCATTTAATACTTGTAAAGCTGCTGTTATTGTGTGTGTGTGTGTGTGTGTGTGTGTGTGTGTGTGTGTGTGTGTGTATATAGTGTTACGTTCTACGTCTAGGCGTTCAAAACAAGAACCCAAACAATAGTATCTTTTAAAATGCTAAGCAGCCATTTATTTGCTTCAGCAGTGAGCAGTGCTGAAAATAACAAACAAAACTCCCTAATGGTCTCTACGCTTTCCTACCCAAAATGAAAAACCAAACAAAAGACAATTCACTTACCTAACTCGCTACATGAAAAACAGGAGAAAACTTAATCAACAAAAATGGCTTCTCACGCCTACTAGGCTGCTGCAGTGAACAATATATACAAGGTGGGGGAAAAAATACTCAATTGCTACTTTACAAATCTATTTACAGCTATATACAAAACTACGATACCAACACCACAATGATCACAACCCATGACAAACTGAAACACAGGGCTTAAATACATAGAGGGAGCAATCAGGGAACGGACAACAGGAGGGAAACACAGCTGGGGCAAATCAGAACTGACGAGACAAGGAAGCGTAACTGAACACACTGAGATAAGACAGACCTTCAAAGTAAAACAGGAAACACATAACAGTCACGCCTAACACAAAACACTGACAACATTGGATCGTAACAATATATATATATTATTTCTTCACACATTCTTATATATTTCTATACTGTGTATTTGTGTATTTTGTTGTACAGTTATTTTATTTTCAACTTCAATTCATTTGATCTTATTCTTTCCCAGTTAAATTTACCCTTCATTCTAATTTATGTTGTACAGTTATTTCATTTTTAACTTTAATTTTTATATTTTATTTTATTCCTTCCTAGTTAAATTTACCCTTTTTTAATTTTCATATTTATTTCCTATCTTATTCATAGCCTTTTCATTTTTTTCTTTAGGTCACGAGCAGTTGTGTAAGCATTTCACTGCATATCGTACTGTGTATGACTGTGTACGTGACAAATAAAATTTGAATTTGAAGTCTGAATTTTATTTTATAACTCGTCCATGAGCCCAAAGCCTTTCCATCGGTTTTCTCAGGTGTGTAGAGACGACCCAAACGCAAGACGTCGAGGCAATGTTTCAATAAACACAAAGCTTTAATAACCTTTATTCAGACTGAAAACATATTCACAGGAAAGCTCCAAATGAAGGCACCACCACCATACGAGACAACGCAGGGACCAAAGGAAGGGCAGGACTATTTATACCCACACGGTGTGATCAGGGAATAGGACAGAGGAGGGTAACTAGACACAGCCGAAACACATCTAGACAATGATGGGATGGCAAAGCTGAATGTGTGCTACCCAGATGTAATAGGATGTAAACAACAACTAAAAGTAAAAAAAAATAACATGAGTGAGAAGAATGACACACTGAGCTAATTAACTAAAATGTAACCAGAACTGAGGGATTAAGTCAGATTAATAGGTTGGCAAGCTTAAAGTCAGAGTTTTCCAAATCATGTGGCTCTCTTTTTACCAGGCCAAATCACCGTGGTAACCGATGCACTGCTGAAACGGATACTAAGCACTTAACCTGGTCAGCAGCAGATTACACTCAGTTTGTGTTTTCACTGATTGTTTTATTTACGGCATGTTTTAAGTGCAGCGTAGATTCTGCATCGAAGCTGGTGACACCGACAGGCTAACTGAACAGGAAGGCCAGCTCTGTGATTGGCTGAAGTGTTTGATGCAGAGAGGAGATGTCCATCATGGGTCATTCTGACCACAGTGTGCAGTGGGCAGCTCACCCTCTGAATGAAGCTAATCCAAGAAGTGACCATCAGGTGAGTGCGGTGTGTATCCATAGACAGAGCTCTGTGAGCACATGCAGATACAAAAAGCCTGTGATAGAGCACGTCCAATTATGCTAACAGTGATTACTGTACATCCCCTGAACTTTGCTCATGTTTAATATGACCGGATACAAAGAAAAGCACAGCTATGTTTAATCACTGTTTTAGGGTAACACCACCTGGGTCTGGGTGCAATTCCCCCCTCCAGGGGCAAGGGTACCTAGACCCGGTTTGTAGAGTACGCTTGGGGAGTGTGATTGTGTGTACAGCGTCTCTTTATGTCTGTCTCCACGTTGGTTGAGTGTGGAGTGAGTGCATATGAGAGCATGAGGGTGGGAATGGATGTTTGTGTCTGTGTGTGCCTGTATGTCTGTGTCTATATGTCAGGTTGGGTATCAGACGCCACCTCTCTGGGGACACCTCAGGCCCTCCAAGGTTTGGAGGCCTATCTCCACCCACCACCACTTCCCCTGCCGGTGGCGGACTCCCTCAGGTGTCGGTGTGTTGGTGGTTCTTTGTGTCTGGGGGTGGGCGTCCGGGTACACACCGGCTCACTCCTTGGCGGCCGCTTGTCGGGGCCTGGGGCCTGGGGCTCGCTCGGGCCCCTTTGGAGGTGGGGTGCCCCCGGCCTCTCGGCCTGGGGCTCGGTCACTCAGGCACAGCTGGGGGCCGGCGGAGCTCACGGGCGCGTCACTGCAACTCCCCCTGACTTCTGCTCCGCGGCTGCTGGGCGAGCCCTCATCTGGAACTCTCCTCAGCTCTTACTGGAACAGTGGCGCGGCTGCCCCTCTGTTGGTCTTCCATGGTCTCTTGTGTTCTGGGGGCCTCTGGATGTCTGGAGTTTTGATCTCCTCCATACCCGCTTCACACCCTGGAGGACGGGGCTGTGGCCCCCCCACACTCCCTAGCAGATCATTACATGGAGAAACCTTTGGAATGCAAGCGCGCTGATCCACACAGGTATGCACACATGGGTATTCACAGACGCGGACTAAAGCTTTCTTGGCTGCTGCCTCAAAGCACACTGTGCGCTGTCTATCTTGCGTGCTGCACAATATCGTTTATTATTTAGTAAATATTGATATCTATGGCTAGCTAGTTTATTGTGATGGTGCTTTGTTTTCTCTATTATTATGTTGCTCTTTGTTGTTTGCTGTCTCCTCTGTTTGTTTTTTTTTGTTTGTTTTTTTTTCTCCATACAGGTGACCCAGGAGTTCTTTTTTTTTTCTCTCTCTTCCCCCCCCTTCTCACCGTCTCTTCTCCCCTTTGGTTTTCTTTCTTTCTCTCCCCCTCTTTCTCTCATTCATTCCCCCTGTCCTATTTATTAAAAAAAAAAAAAATGACAAAGGATGAACTGAAGCTCTGCCATCACGTAATGTCGCATACTGCTGTTTCTGATGTCATTTAAAAAAAAATAATAATAATAATAATAATAATAATAATAATCACTGTTTTAGGAGTGAGATGAGATCGAACTTGTTGCTGATTATCAGAGAGTAAAAATAGAGCCCAAGCAGCCCGTCGTTTCCTGTCGGAGAGCTTTTTCCATCGTGTCACAGGTTTGTTTCCCGCGGGAACATGTCAGCCCGTCTGTTTCTATAATAAGCCATTCACTATTCTCAATCTGCCTCCCCATTGGTCGGCCCGTGGGGATACTGGCTCAGTGACAGATTTCATAATGACACTATAATGTTGCATTTATTGACACAATAGAAGAAAGACGCAGATGTGGGAGGTGGGCTACAAATGCCTCTTTAGTCCACAGCTGGAAAATAGTTTGGTTGTGTGTGTGTGTGGGGGTGGGTGTGTGTGGGGGTGGGTGTGTGTGGGGGTGGGTGTGTGAGTGGGCACTCCTGGACTTGTGTGCTTTGTTTGTTTGTGTCTTTATTTTGTGTCACTTGGAGTCTGATTGCTATTTTGTCAGGTCCCCAGCCTCTGTGTGCATCCGTCTGGCCACACAACAAAGCTGGCATCACTTTCTTTCTCCATCTGTCTCTCTCTGCTCGGGCTCGCAGGTTCCTGCAAGTCTCTTGAGTCTCTCTCCACCTCTGCAAGTCTCTCATTCTGTCTCTTTCCATTTCCCCCAAAGGTGTGCTTCCACCACAGGAACCTTCCCAGAGGAATAAGAACATTTGGAGGAGCTTAGTTTGACAATGACAAGAAAGGTGAAAGGTTCTGATTCAAGTGAATAACAGCTTTAAAGCTGCTCACATGCAACCCAGCCTACTTCCCATGAATGTGTGTATTGTCTCTCCACATTGTGGCAGCATATACATGAAATCATTTAATGTAGTTAGCAACATGGCCGCTCCAGGTAGCTAATGAGTAAAACGTTTTTGGAAAGCTCCGGAGACTTTGGGCTAGCCTCCCCAATGTTTCAGACAGATTTAGTGTGTGTGTGTTAAAGTAATTCATCAGGACAGTGACTGAATTTAGAGGTTTTTGGACCTATTCCTCCTTAGGCAATATTCAGTTTTATTTATAATCAAACAGTCATCTCAAGGTTCATTAATTCAGTAAAAGGACTCGATGTTACAATCCCTGCATTGCTTCAAATGGAGAAAATCTTGAGGGATGGCTGCTATGAGGAAAGGCAGCAGAAGCTTCACCAGTAGCACACGTCGTTGTGTGCCTCAACCTTTGGTCTTTTACCCAAGTGGAGACAGGATGAATACATGCTGTGGAAGAGAGCCAGAGATGAATAATACCAGTACCATCAGTCAGTGGATCTTTCCAGAAGTGTTATATGGAGCTGATGAATCAGTGTCATCAGAGCAGAGTAAGTCACACTGATTCTGCTGGACCAACATGTGTGAGGTTTGTGCCAGAGCTGCCCTCAATTAACAGCACTGGTAAAATAATAATATTTATGGTAAAATAATATTTGAATGTTAATCCACCAGCATGTGCAAGCTCTTTAATCAAAATGATATGTTGATGCAAAAATATAATTGTGGTTTTATCCATGAATTTTTACATTTTCTGTTTTACAGAAAAAAAGGCTGAAAAAAATGTAAAAACACATTAATAGTATTATTTGACTAAGATGCCAAATTACAGTTATTTGTTATGCTTGATTAATTTCTGACTTTAGTTCAGTTTGTGTATAAAAACATAATTCAGTCATTTTCTGAAATGATTTCTGGTTTCTTAAAACTCTTTCTATTAAAACTCTTATTTAGACACACACATGGTATCTTACCCAAGGAAGCTTCCACATGGGGCCTGGAGGAGCTGGGGTCTGATCCAAGGTCACAGTGACTGGTTGCTCTGTGGCCAGGTTGTTGCTGGTCACCTGGGGTCAGCAGGTCACAGCAGTTAGAACCTGGTGGAGCTTCTGCACAAGCATGGCTGCTCTTCTGTGGATCAAACATTGTCTTTGTACTTGCACAGACCTCCTTTTTCAGAATATATTGCCTTTAAAAAGAACTTTCCATTTTTACATTTAAACGTTTAAGCATTTGATTGAAGTTGTGTTAAAATAAATATATGTGTGCTGTGTATAACTGTATAACTATAACCTGCACACACCACATGAACATGAAAAGCGAGGGCACGTTTTAGGACGTGCTCTGTGCCTCCCTGCATGTGTGACTTCATCACACACTTGTCACTCGCAGCCTTTTGCTGTTTTGATCATGTCACACACTCTGGCACGTCTGTCAGCACCCAGAAATAACCCCCGTGTCTTTCTGTCTTTTTCTATTATGAGCGTGTCTTGATGTGACACTTGGCATTCTGCAGCAAAAGCTCTATTAAGATGCTATAAAGCCATTAAAGTGACATTAAAATGAGACCTCATGCACTGAAGATCGAATGTAAATCAGCCGTTTCAGGTTTAAGTGCCTCCGTGCAGCTGTTGCAGCCTCAGTAATGGAAGTCGTGGAGGTTTGAGCTCCTTCGCAGACTCTCTGGACAGTTTCTGCTCCCACACACACTGAAAAACATCCAAAGTGAGTTTGATACGGCCGACTCTAAACTATAAGAGGCGTGAGGCAGTTATATTACAGAGACAATTTCCCAGCTGTCTGTTTGCTGTATTGGTTGCTGTTGGACCGCCTGTCAGCTGTTCTCTCAGAGCTGCTGACCGTCTGCAGGTAGCATCGTGATGGCGTCGCAGGCTTTTTTTCTCTTCCAATATGGACTCTGAATTCTTCCTTCCTCTGCTAAAGTGGGAGATCTCTCTGTGGGGGATGAGATGAGACAGGCAGGTGAGTGTGTGCTTGCATCCTGTTTGATTGGTTCTTGACTCTTTGATTGGCTGACACTGTGTGTGTGATATTGTTTGGTTGGATGTGTGGGCGATTATGTGCTTATGATGATTTCTCCTCCTTCATTGCTGCTTGAATGCCTGCCCTAATTTATGTTCATGAGTGAAGATGTAGCCAAAGCACATGTCAGTGCACAGCATGCTGCATGCAAAGTGATGCTGAGCAGTAAAACACGAATGCTGGCTTCACAGGCCTGTGCTACGAAGAAGGATTTGGGTGTGACATCGCCTCTATCCTGCACACCTAAACTGATCCAGAGCAGGCTACGCTGTAGGTAAAAGAACAGAAAGCCCAGCCCTCATACTCGGGATGCAGGAAGCGACGAGCATTCTTAGCAGCACATTTATTCCCAAATGATCTTTTCTTAAATAAGCTCTGATATAGTGACACATTCCTCCAACAAAGCCTCTAAATCTTCGACATGGTGACCTTTGAGCGTAAACTAAGACGACTTAATGCTTTAAATTGTTTTTAATATTTCTTCTTTATTTACTGCCAAGCAGTTTAACACCAGCAGGATCGCAGCTGAATGAATAAAACTGTCCGGTGCACAGTAAACGAATTCATCGGTTGGAATAAACAACTGTAATTCTGTGTCAGGTCGTCCCGTGTCTGAGTGATGGAGCAGTGATGCTGAGAAGCCCGTTATCTTTCACAGTCAGCATCTGGAAAGTATTCACGGCGCTTCACTGGTTCCATGTTTTGACACGTTACAGCCAAAATGGGTTCGATTCGATTTCAACCCACTGCGAAGTCAAACCATAACGACAAAGTGAAAACAGTTTGCTTGAAATTTTTGCAAATTTATTTAAAAAGTAAAAGTATAACATGTAAGTTCTGTAAGTATTCACGACCTTTGCGACACTTGTGGAAACATCCTGGCAGCAGCTACAGCCTCAGGTCGTTCTTCACTATGATGCTACAGGTTTAGTTCTGGACAGTTTCTCCTGCTCTTCTTTGCAGAACCTCTCGGCCTCCATCAGGCTGGAAGGGCAGCGTCGGCGCAGCCATTTTTAGATCAACCCAGAGACATTCAAGTCTGAGCGCTGGCTGGGCCGCTCATCGACATTCACAGAGTTGTCCTGAAGCCACTCCTTCATTATTAGGGCTGGAAATCGTCACTGACTTCTAGAATCAATTCGATTCACAAGATCCCGAATCGATTCGATCCATGATTCAATTCAATTCAATTCGATTCGATTCGATTTGAATCTGGGAAATTTTGCCTCACACAGTCAGAAATATTATCATTCAGATCAGTACATTTACATATTTTTATATCTATAAAAAGGAAGCTGACACTTGTGAGACTTTATCAAAGGTGTGAGCATCACAGCAGAGGCCTTTGTGTCAAAGTAGCTGAGGATGAAACAGAAACACATGAAGGGGGTTTTCCTGTTCTGGGATTTTATAAAAATATTCTGCAGTCGATCAAAAACGAAAGAAAACCATTAATCAACATCTGAACATTACCTGATGCTGCTGACGTGAAGCAGAGCAAAGTTACAGAGGTTTGATTAGAGACGCAGCGTTTTGCAATTTTGCATAATTTTAAAAAGTTTAAATTTGTTCAGTATTGAACGGCAGAAATTAGGTTTTCTCTTTGGAAGTAAGAAAAAGGAATAAAACAGCAATCGACTGCGCTGTAAACAATGGTAGACTTGTGCGTAACAAGCAAGCGAATAATGCAGAAAACAGATTTTTAGACAGGAAACTGTTGTTGAAGTACAGAGAGAGAGAGAGCTGTGCATGAAGTGTGATCAGCAAAAGTCAGAGTGAGTTCATGACGATGTTCATGTGAAGCGTAGTTTGGATCTTCTTTTGCTGCTGGTTCAGTCAATATTGTTTGGAGTGAGATCAAACCTGCAGCTTCAGAATCAATGAACTCAATCAGCAAATATGGAGGAATCATCATTTCCTCCATATTTTTCGGGTTTTTTTGAGAAAGTGAGGACCTAAATGTAAACACAGAGTATGTGTGGAGGTGAGGTCTCACTACAGTCTCAGTGTTTCTGGTGTGACTGCAGAACATTTCAAATGATTCATGTAAACATGTCGAGAGTCTGTGGTGGGTGACGGGGGAGTTGGCTCTCTGCAAAATGGTTTTTGAACACAGTTCACGTTGTTCTCTCGTTTTCGGTAGTTGTTGTAGATGCAGAGCGTAAAGTGCTCCGCATCATCACTGATGGGCTTTCGCACAAAACATTTTTAGTCCACAGAGCGAGCGCACCGAGCCACAAAATCATTTTAATATGTTAGCCTTTGATATGAATGATGCAGGCAGCGCCATGCGCCATTCGTCAATCTCCACAGCTAGCTAGCGATCATGAAAACTACTCACAGAGTTGTCGTATGCAGAAGACATATTTCATGTGACATGCGACCCTAAGAGTGGGTGGTGGAGTGGGTTGGCTAAGATGTACAGGGCTGGGGGATCTGTGACCTGTGCAGCTGTTCCCCACCTCCCGCAGCAGGAAGCTCGACCTGTTCCCCTGATGCGTGACTCCTCGTGTCCCAGATGAGGTGGGGAGTGACAAAACGTCACATTAACAGGAAATTTGGCAGAATAACCCAGAATTGGTTTTTAAATGTAAACCACAAGAAAATTAAATTTAAAGCACTGATTTTGTTCCATTATTTACATCCTGCAGCGGCTTCGTTTTCATTGGTCTGTTTTATTCTATATGTGTCTACAGCTGGATAAATACTGGTTAACTGGGACAGGATCCTGTGATATTTCCAGACTAGATTTAATGTTAAATTGCATAAATTTTCAAAGATTTTTAGAAAGCTAAAGGCTTCAAAGAAATTCAAGACACTGGATCGTGAAGTTCCTGAATGGTGACACCACTGGTTTTAAAACAGGACCAAACGTGTCCCTGAAAACTAACGGACGCCTGGGATGTAATAACGGACGCCTCACTTCCAGGTTTTGCAGGGATGTTAAAGTTTACTGTGGATCGGTAGGTTGGATTAGAGAGCAATCAGTGTGTTTTAGACAAACCAACATCCTCTGCTTTTCTCTCTCTAACAGCATAACACCTTTATTTCACATTCCAGCGGGACAGAGGACGGAGTGATGGATCTATATAAATGTGACACATTTAATCTGGTCCTGTCTGACCTCCTCTTAACTCAGACAAACGGGACGAGTGGGCGCTGCGACACGCACCCCTGTCTAAGGACGCACCGAGACCAGCTGCTGATGCAGAGGTCGATGAAGGACGTGGATTACTTATCGCTTCTTTAGCGACGAATCACTTACGTAGAGTTATTTTTAGATCCACCAAAGAAGACGATGCAGGGTTTTAACAATATGACAGTTAAACCGGAGCTGATCTATAGATGGAAAACCGTGGCACAGCTGGACTGTGTCACATTCCCGCTGGGAAATAAATACTTTTGCCTCAGCTTGACGGTCAGAGGAAATCTCTGTGTTGACTTTCTGCAGGAGGATTAGACGATAAGATTCACACCACTCCTGTGTTTTTGGCAGGGAACATAAGACCCAGGGTCCGGAAATAGGCCGTCAAAAGGTCCGGCCAGGCCCGCTGGAGAGGAATGCGAAGCACGATAAAGAAGTGGGGGACACATTTATATACTTAAAACTTAAAATAGCTACCTATGAAAACCAAATCCATAATAATCTGTTTTAATTGACTATTGATTGACTGGAGTCCCAACCGTCGCTTTAATGATTCTCAGCAGAGCTGAGCAGAAGCAGCTTAAGATTCAGTCTCTCAGACGGGGACACATTTGCCAGGGGGAGCACTGCCCCTGGTGGTGTCCAAACATCCTTACAGCTCTGAAACTGCGTATCGCTCCTTATCTCCTTGTCAGGGTTCTGGCTCATTTGACCCAGCTTTTTGAGTTTTCGTGTATTCTGAGATCATTTCGTATTATGGTTTAGAGTTAAGTTCATTTAGTTCGCCTTGAGGTTATTCTATATTGCCTCGGTTCCCCTGTTATAGCTCATTGTTTATTAGATTCCCCGTCTGTTTCTCGTCTTCTCTTGGTTACATGTTTCCTTTCGTGTCACCATACATGTTCTCGCAGGCTGTCGTGTTCTCTGTTCGTGTTTCTTAGTTATGTCCGTGCTCCATCTGCTGTTTCTGTTTCCCTGACGTTATGTCAAGCCCATGGTCGTGTCCAAATTCATGGGCTGCATCCTCCTGAGGACGCATTTGTAGACCGATTACGTCACAGCGATGCGCCGAAGGCTGTCCAAATTCATAGACTCCTCCGAATGTAGCCGACAAATGCGTCCTCCTTTTCCCCGAATTTGAAGGACGGGTCGGGTGTGTCCTTCGTGGCCCACCATATCCCAGAATTCATAGTGCGGCCCAGCCAAACTCCAGTTTCCAGCAATGGCAGCAGCTGCTAAGTTTTAAAATTACTCTTACTAATCTTTCTGGGTCACAAAATAAACTTTTAACCTATTTTCAGGCGAGAAAGTAGTTGTGTAAACATCAAATATCTGCTCGGTTTATCAAGATATCGCATATTTGCAAAAGTGCTTCGATGTTTTCAGAGACGTCTGTTACCCACCAGCTCGATCGCTCGCCGGGAGCTCGAGGGTCGCCGAGAACGGCACAACTCTCGGCACATCATTTTCAGATCACCGCGGACTTTCGCTACTCAGGTTAAACGTGATATATATAAGTCACTTAGACAACCTAAAAATGTTATTGTTGGGCTTTTTTCAGTGTTTTGTTTGTTCGTGAGTAAATCGGTTTGGCTGAGATTAAAGTTCTTAGATTAGATAAAATAAAACTTTATTAATCCCCCGGGTGGTTTTCACACAGCTGAATAAACGTCAAACAGAAAACTGATTAAACAGACGTGTGAGACGGTCGTTAATTTACTCCAGTGTCCTGTTATATTTTAGATAGCAAGGAGCAGACGGCCGAGTTTATTAAACTCCACCGAGACAGCGGTGACGCTAATCTGAAGGCTGGACCGTTCAATTTCACTGCCGTTTACTTCCGGCCTACCCGACCTTCTGAGGACCCGGCCCACGTAGACCGCCAAGGCCGGGTCCTCAGGAGGATGCAGCCCATGAATTTGGACACGACCCATGTGTCTCAAGTCTGCGTCTCTGTGCTTCCTGTTTTATTTTGACAGTCTCTCGTTCCATGTTCAGTGTGTTCAGTTTGCTTCCTCCTGTCTTGTTATCATGTTCATTGGTCTCAGCTGTGTTCTCCGTGTGTTTCCTTTTCCTTCGTCACCCTCGAGTGTATTTGTGTGTTCAGCTGTCTTTCAGTCTTTCATGTTTATTTTATGTTTATGTTTTGTTCAGCGTTGGAGCGATTTGCCTCGTCCTTTGTTTTGCTTATCAGCCACACCTCATTTTTCGCTAACATCTAGTTACGTTCCATGCTTCGTTTTGTCTGCGTTTGGTTCCTCTGTTGCACACAGCCTGCATCCGCTGACTGTGACACTAATCTTCCCCCACAAAAGGATTCATGAAGACTGGATTTGTTAATTAATTACAAATATTTGTGACTATAAAGGGCCTCTGTCTTTGTCGTTACACACACTGGAAAGTGTAAATCAAGCACGAAGAAGCTCTTGAAGCTTAAACAGGAAGAACGTATTTGCAGCTGAAGAGGCCTCTCACTGATTAATATGAAATGTTTTCTAAGGTGGATAAACAGCCTCGATGGGGTGGTGATTACCAAAGTGGACCTCTGTGTGAGTCGCAGATCTCCACAAGCCTCATGCTTATGAAGCACCGACACAGGGCGGCTCGACTGAGGCCTGAGCACTTTCATGTGAGTCATAGTTGAAGTATTCCACAGCAAAGGGGCAAGCTGATCCAAGGGGAAGGTAACATGTAGCTCAGATTAGCACTGAGGGTCCTTATTAGTCCATACTATGTGTGTGATATGAAAGCAGTGATTGAGGCCTCAAACGAGCTTTTAATGTTCATATCGTGTCATACTCCAGCTACGACCAGTCCAAGACTTCTGTGTCTTGTGTTGGACGTATATCAACTAAAGTCGCGCTAGACCCAGCCTGTGCTCTTATTCTATACCACTATGATATAAGGTGGATATCAGTTTAAATGCCTAGGGTCAACCATCCATCACAACAGTTGCTAGAGTATTTAAAAGTAGAATGGGAGGCTAGAGCTGGGCGATAGAACGATAACGATATGTATCGCGATATAACTTTTACTCAATAGAGAAATTAAGCTATCGCGATAGACCTCGCCGCTCTTGTCTTCTTAAAAAAAAAAAAAAAAAAAAGGTCAGCCAATCCAAATTAAGTAGCGCAGAGCCGAACCAATCACAGCCGCAGCGTCACGTCGCGTGACTTGTTACGTACAGCACAAGTGCCAAGCCGCACGTGTGTTTGTTTGGGAAGCAGCCAGCGGGTAATGGAGGAAATGAGTGTGCCGACTAGAAAAATCAACCGAGCGTGACCGAAGAGAAAACAGATGATGGTTCCAACGCCGGAGAGATTGTCGAACGGAAGAGCCATAGAAGCTCCGTAGTGTGAAGGTATTTCTGCTATTTCAAGTCTGTCAAGTCTGACAAAAAACAGAGTAGCGTGCACTGTAAATTGTGCCGAAAGCAAGTCTGGAAATACAATAAACTGGTGCATGCGTCACACTGTGCGCCACGTTATTGTTTCGGTGAAATGAATTTCTACAATACTGTTAATTCTATTCTCTGCAGTGTTTAAATGCTTACATATACACACAGTTACTGTCCCTCCACACATACGACTCGGTTCTGCTTCTATGCCCCAGCTTTGTTTACTTTTTCCCACCGAGGCTTCTAGACTTCTGATTGGCCAACATTTCTGCACGGTTAGGAATCTAGCGCCACCTGCTGCTTTGGCATGTTCATAGCAGCGTTTTTCTTCATTTCTGCCTTTATGTGTGGACGGGATTATTTTTTAAAACGAAAACGGAAAATCTCCGTTTTCAAAAATACCCGTGTACGTGTGGACGTAGCCTCAGTCTCTGACTGGAAGCGCTAATTCGTCATTCGGCTTTTGTCAGACTAAAGTAACTGTTAAAACTGTTTGAGAAGCTAAGCTATACAACAAGGAGAGATTGAGAATTTCCTTTTAGTTCTCAGTTTATTTGATATATATATATATTTTTTTTTTTTTTTTTTTTTTTTTTTTTTGCCTGTCCCGTTTGGCTCTTTTGCATCAGAATTGTTGTCTAAAGGCAAAGAAAGATGCCCAACAGATTTACTTTACCAAACTGACCATCCCAGCCTTGCCGTAATGGTCCATTTGATTCACCTTTTATTGTTTATTTTATTTTCACTTAATGAATACGGGACAGACTTGACTGGGGGAAAGAAGGGGAGAAAGAAAGAGGGAAAGAGAAACAGCTGAGAAGAGGGACGGGGGAGAAGGGCAAAAGACAAAAACCAACAGAACGGGCAGAGAAAAAAAATGCATATATCAATCACCTGGATCACCTGCTGAGAAAGAAAAAAGAAAACAAGCAGAAGAGAACAAGAGTAATAGAATAAACAACATCACAATGATATATGGGAATATGACAGTAAATACTAAATGTTAAACATTATTGTGCAGCACATAAGATCAACAGAACACAGTGTGCTTTGAGGTAGGAGCCAAAAAGGGTGTAGTTTGTGGGTGTGATCACCCGTGTGTACACCTGTGAGCATGGACGCGCTTGTTTTTTGTTTTTTTTAAAAGGTTCCTTCATGTAATAATCTGCTAGAGGGTGTGGGGGGGCCACAGCCCCGTCCTCCAGGGCATGAAGCAGGTGTGGAGGAGATCAAAACTCCAGACATCCAGAGGCCCCCAGAACACAAGAGACCAAGGAAGACCAACAGAGGGGCAGCTGCGCCACTGTCCCGGAAAGAGCTGAGGAGAGTCCCAGATGAGGGCTCACTCAGCAGCCGCGGAGCAGAAGCCAGGGGGAGTTGCAGTGAGGCGCCCGTGAGCTCCGCCGGCAGCCAGCTGTGCCTGAGTGACCGAGCCCCAGGCCGAGAGGCCGGGGGCACCCCACCTCCGAAGTGGCCCGAGCGAGCCCCAGGCTCCAGGCCCCGATAAGCGGCCGCCAAGGAGTGAGCCGGTGTGTACCTGGACGCCCATCCCCGGACACAAAGAACCACCAACGCACCGATGTCTGAGGGAGTCCGCCACTGGCAGGGGAAGTGGTGGTAGGGGGAGATAGGCCTCCAAACCTTGGAGGGCCTGAGATGTCCCCAGAGAGGTGGCATCTGACACCCAACCTGACATATAGACACAGACATACAGGCACACACAGATACAAACATCCATTCCCACCCTCATGCTCTCATATGCACTCACTCCACACTCAACCAACGTGGAGACAGACATAAAGAGACGCTGTACACACGATCACACTCCCCAAGCGTACTCTACAAACCGGGTCTAGGTGCCCCCGCCCCTGGAGGGGGGAACTGCACCCAGACCCAGGTGGTGTTTCCCTTTTCCCTGCGGTGGGGGGAGGCAGACCGCCCCGACTCCGCAGCAGCAGGAAGGCTCCACACTCCAGACCGCAGTCGGACGGCCAACTCCTCCTCCTAGTCCTAGCCCCCCTGCTCCAGCAGGTCGCAGAGAATGGGGGTGAGAGAAGACTCCAAACCTCCCTCCACCCGCTCATTGTAGTGTTGATGCATGTGTGTTCTAAGGTGCATTTAAAACCCAGGAGGGCATGGAGCTACCTGCCAGAGAGCAGCAGGTAAGCGCATGGTCCCTCCTGCTAGCCCTCAATGTCTACGTGTATTTAAAATTGAGAGGTGGGCAACGATGCCAGGGGTGGGGTGTAGTTTATTTGATATTGACAAAAGTTAGTCAGTTTTGTCTGTTCTTCTGTAAAACAAACTGAGATTTATTTTTAGAATTAATATTTTGTTTCTAACTGTTAGGATGCCTGGGTTGTTAACCCAGGGTTTTTGAGTTTATTATATTATTTATACTTTCTAGTTTTTGGTTTCTTTGAGTTCTGTCTTATGGCTTATGTCTCTGTCTTCTTTAGTTGCTCTGTCTCCCCTATCACCTGCATCCCCTTGTCTAGTTCGCGTCTCTATGTATCCTTAGTTCCTATATCCCCGTGTTCAGTCAGTGTTTGTGTCTGCCCTGGTCCCACGTCTCTGTTCCCTCTGTAGTGCCTGCTTGTGAGTCTGTGTTATGTGTTTCCTGTTTTACTTTGAAGGTCTCTGTCTTATCTCAGTGTGTTCAGTTTACGCTTCCTTTTGTCTCGTCAGTTCTGATTTGCCCCAGCTGTATTTCCCTCCTGTTATTCATTCCCTGATTGCTCCCTCTGTGTATTTAAGCCCTGTGTTTCTCTGTGTCTGTGTTGCGATCTACCGTTTATTTTGCTGTGTGTTTTGTCAATCCGCTGGTGTTAGTTTATTTTTGACCTTTTTCCCCAGTTATGTTATGTTTGAGTTCAGCATTAAAGCTGTTTTGGTTTAAGTTCTGTCTCCGGAGTCTGCACCTTGGGTCCTATTCCTGTCTGCACACAGCCACACCTAACAGAAGATCGCGACCAGAACATGGACCCAGCAGACTCCATGTGGTATCAGCGACCCGCAGTTTCTGCCTTCCTCAAGGAGATCGTGAGGGAGGAAGCTGAGCATGCCCAGGAGCTCCAGTCACCTTTCTATGGGTCACGTTTGGCTTTGGGAGGGCCCCGCAGCCTCCAAACTGCCATGGCTACGGCCGAGCCAGCGCCTATGCCTCGGGCGATCAGGTTGAGCACGTGCTCATTCTCTCCGGTCGCTACACCTCCGCCTTCACCCCTGGATTACCAGTCCGACAAGAGGGTTAAGCGGCTGAGGAAGAAAGATTATGTGACGCCGGACGTTAGACTCACTCCGCTGCAGTCCTTCGCTCTGTTTTTGGGTCTGCCATGTTCTGAGCTTCACAAACTCTCTGATTCCTCATCGCAGCCCAGTTTGCCACCCCCCACTTCCCGGAGGAGGCGACGCTCACACCGTCACCACTCTTTTTCTGCGGAGCAACTCCCGGTGGTGAGTGATGATTGCTTTCGTTCCTCTGAGCTGGAAAGAAACTATCATATGAACACTGCTAAGACTGAGACTATTAAGACTGTTAGACGTGGTGGTGGTAGGAAGCTAAAAAACATTTTAGAGGAGTCTGTGTTTGCTGAGCCTGCTCCTTTGCACCATTGTGTTCCTGCTCCCAGGGCAGCTCGGGCCCAGCATTCCCCTGCACCTGTTTCAGTGCTTCAGGTGAGGGAGGCTGAGGTCCAGCTGGTCCCTGCTCTGGTGTCTAGGCTGGCTGAGCCTCTGCCTGTCGCTGCTACCGTACCAGCTCCTCGGGTGGGGACAGCAGCTGCCCAGCCGTTGACTGTGCCTGTCCCGGCTCCCAGGGTTAGGATGACCGGGAACCAGTTAGCTCCTGCACCTGTACCTTCTCCTCGGGTGGGAGTGGCTGGTGTTCGGCAGGTACCTGCACCTGTTTCTGACCTCGCTGGAGGCTCAGGTGAGCCCGTCCAGCAGTTTTCTTTAGGATCCGTAAGCTCAGACAACCTAGCCCAACCATCTGCTAATCCACCACCTCACGCACCATTACTACCATTCTTACAAGAGTCAATAAACATTAAACTTCTCTCCATAGCTCAGACTTTAGCTCACCTATCAGCTCAGTCACCTGCTCAGTTCTCACCTCAGTCATTCACTCTACCGTCTGTTCCCGCTGGGGGTTCTGGAGAACCGCTTCAGCCGTCTCTTCCTGCTGGGGGGTCCGAGGAACCGCTTCAGCCTCCTGTCTCCACTGGAGGGTCCGAGGGGGCCGTTCAGCCGCCACCGGCTCCGCCTGGTCCGGCCTCGGCCTCTGCGGCTCCGCCTGGTCCGGCCTCGGCCTCTGCGGCTCCGCCTGGTCCAGTCTCCGAGTGTTCAGCTTCGTCTGCTCCTGAGGTCTTCATGCTGTCTGTTCCTGCTCGTCCTGCACATTCTGCTCGTCCTGCACATTCTGCTCGTCCTGTCCGGCCTGTCCGGCCGATGACTGGACGTCGTTCCCGTCTTGGACAGCCCTCTGAACTATGCCGCCGTCATGGACGGCCCCCTGAACTACTCCGCCACCAGTGCCTCCCGCCCGGCCGGCCTCCTGAACTGTTTTCTGGGCTCTTGGACCGTCAGCCTCCGGGCCGCCCCCCTGAACTGCCCGGGTTTGGACTGTTGTGCTGTCAGCCTCCGGGTCGGCCCCCTGAACTTTTTGTGAACTGTTTTTCCTGGCCGTCTGCGCCTGTCGTGAGCCTGTTTTTTGTTCTGTTGCTTTCCGGGCTCCATTGTTCTTTTTGTTGTTTCTGGCTCCTTGTTTGGTTTGTTTCGAGCCCTCCATCCTGTTTCCCCCGCCGCCCACCCTGGTTGGGTTGTTTTTGTTTTTTTTGTTTTTGGTGTTTTGGTTTGGGCTGTCTGGAAGCCAGCCCTTAAGGGGGGGTACTGTTAGGATGCCTGGGTTGTTAACCCAGGGTTTTTGAGTTTATTATATTATTTATACTTTCTAGTTTTTGGTTTCTTTGAGTTCTGTCTTATGGCTTATGTCTCTGTCTTCTTTAGTTGCTCTGTCTCCCCTATCACCTGCATCCCCTTGTCTAGTTCGCGTCTCTATGTATCCTTAGTTCCTATATCCCCGTGTTCAGTCAGTGTTTGTGTCTGCCCTGGTCCCACGTCTCTGTTCCCTCTGTAGTGCCTGCTTGTGAGTCTGTGTTATGTGTTTCCTGTTTTACTTTGAAGGTCTCTGTCTTATCTCAGTGTGTTCAGTTTACGCTTCCTTTTGTCTCGTCAGTTCTGATTTGCCCCAGCTGTATTTCCCTCCTGTTATTCATTCCCTGATTGCTCCCTCTGTGTATTTAAGCCCTGTGTTTCTCTGTGTCCGTGTCGCGATCTACCGTTTATTTTGCTGTGTGTTTTGTCAATCCGCTGCTGTTAGTTTATTTTTGACCTTTTTCCCCAGTTATGTTTGAGTTCAGCATTAAAGCTGTTTTGGTTTAAGTTCTGTCTCCGGAGTCTGCACCTTGGGTCCTATTCCTGTCTGCACACAGCCACACCTAACACTAAGTGGAATTGACAGTTTAGTCTGTTTTGTTTGTTCTATTTTGAAACTTAAACGCTTTAGCGGCTGCCTTTTGTGTAGTTTGCAATATTTGCCTTTATTTATCTGAAAAAGTCTCGTGTTCCTTAAGTACATCTACCCTGTTGAACTTATTATGGGAAATAAATATTTAAAAACAAGCTGCTGATTATTTCACATTTTACTTGTGAGCAACGGCACATTTAAATCTTACAAATATAGTTATTTGGCTGATATCGTGATATCGTTATCGCCTGAAATGAAAAAAACATATCGTGATATGAAAAAATCTCATATTGCCCAGCTCTATGGGAGGCTGTCAATTTAATCCTATATCAAATAAACCTAATAAAGAATTCATAACAACTAATGTGTGTTTTCATTGTTATGTTGTTTTTAATTCCCAATCAATGAATTAATAAAAAATGCAAACGAGGTAAATGGAACCTCTGGTCTCATTACACACCCTATTAGAGCACTTCGCTCTCGCTCTGCAGGCCTACTTGTTGTTCCTAGAGTATTTAAAAGTAGAATGGGAGGCAGAGCCTTCAGTTTTCAGGCCCCTCTTCTGTGGAACCAGCTTCCAGTTTGGATTCAGGAGACAGACACTATCTCTACTTTCAAGATTAGGCTTCAAACTTTCCTTTTTGCTAAAGCATATAGTTAGGGCTGGACCAGGTGATCCTGGATCCTCCCTTAGTTATACTGCAATAGGCTGCTGGATGATGCACTGGGTGTTAGGGTTAGGTCTCACTGTCACCAAAGTGCTTGCTCATAGGGGCTCATATGATTGTTGGGTTTTTCTCTGTATGTATTGTAGGGTCTACCTTACAATATAAAGTGCCTTGGGGTGTTGTTGTGATTTGGTGCTGTATAAATAAAACATTGAACTGAACAAGACAGGTGGAGAAGAGAGTACAGGTGGAGCTGGTGGAGACGGAAGAACAGAAGGATACCAACAAGTGTGAAAGGGAAGGTTTATAAGATCTGCTGTGATGGTTTGGAGATGGTGTCACTGACGCAAAGACAGGAGGCGGAGCTTAAGATGTTCAGGTGTTCACTGGGAGTGATTAGAAGTGAGTCCATCAGAGGGACAGCTCAGAGAGGCTGAGATGGTTTGGACATGTGCAGAGGAGGAAGGGTGGATATGCTGGACAAAGGATGATGATAACAGAGCTGGAGGAGAAGAAAGCTGCTATGAAAGCAGCTTTGCATGATTCACAGTTCAAAATAATCCTTCTTTGTCTCACTGGGCCTCCGAACAAGCTGTTCGAACCCATTAACATTTAAAACGTTTCTTCTGAATAACTACAGGAGTTTTAAACAGAGGGTGGAGCTTCTGCGCTTCACATGGCCATATTAGGGACATCCCCTCTCTGTGACATCATATAGAACCAAGAGAAGAAAAAAAACTGTGATAATTTGAGTGTTTTGTAAGATTTTGGCTCACAGGGATTACTATACACTGACCTCAGTATAAGAAACTGGGCCACATTAGATCCACCACTGAAACAGGACATGCATGAGACGCTTTCTTAATCATAAAAAACAGGGCGCACTCTGCAGTTCTGCTCCAATGTGGGTTTAAATCATCAGCATCAGAATAAATAAAAAATGTAAGTCAGACATCTTCCTGAAGTGTTGCCAAAGACCTCGACAGGTGCGCTAATGTGCTGATGTTCTTTCACACATCATTTGGATCTTGTTCCTCTGGCCATTTCAATTACCACACCTGCTCATCTGGCGAGGGCGCCGGTGAACACGGGAGTCGGCGTGCGAGCGTGTTTGTGACAGCGCCCCGGGCGCGTAGGATAAGCCCGGTGTCAAACCAGCAGAGCCAGATGAAGAGATTCCTGTGAAGTGCATACGAATTACTGTGATAAGAGGTTAAAAGGTGCTCTGAGTGTGCACTCTCACTCTGAAGCTCCATTCATGTTGGGTTTACTTCTCCATCACCTGCACTGCTATCTTTCAGATTTGTTTTACTGCTGTTATCATTGATTGTTTTATATAAAGTCAACAACCGACTTTATTAGGATGCTGAGTTGAGTCCCTGGTGATACTAAAATGACGAGGAAAGTAATGCTTGTTAAGATTAGTTCCCTCCCGGTGCTGTCACATACACCAGCAGTAACATGTTTCGACACACCTTCTCATTTAATGCTTTTTCTTTATTTTCATGTCTGTTTAAATTGTAGATTCTCACTGAAGGCATCAAAACTATGAATGAACACATATGGAATCATGCGGTAAACAAAAAAATCAAAACATGTTTTATAGACACCCTTTGCTTTGATTCCTGCTTTGCACACTCTTGCCATTCTCTCCATGAGCTTCATGAGGTCGTCACCTGAAATGGTTTTCCAACAGTCTTGAAGGAATTCCCAGAGATGCTGAGCACCTGCTGGTCCTCTAACTTTGTCTTTATCCTGTCTTCCTTCTCTCACCCCAACCAATCACAGCAGATGGCCCCGCCCCTCCCTGAGCCTGGTTCTGCCGGAGGTTTCTTCCTGTTAAAAGGGAGTTTTTCCTTCCCACTGTTGCCAAAGTGCTGCTCATAGGGGGTCATATGATTGTTGGGTTTCTTTCTGTATGTATTGTTGTACGATCTACTGCACAATATAAAGCGCCTTGAGGTGACTGTTGTTGTGATTTGGTGCTGTATAAATAAAACTGAATTGAATTGAATTGAATAACTTCACTCTGCGCTCCATCTCATCCCAAACCATCTCCATTGGGTTTAGATCAGGTGACTGTGGAGGCCAGGCCATCTGGTGCAGCAGTCCATCACTGTCCTTCTTGGTCAAACAGTCCTTACACAGCCTGGAGGTGTGTTTGTGGTCATTGTGCAGTTGAAGAATAAATGATGGCATGTGGCTGCAGGATGCTGTGGTAGCCATGCTGGTTCAGTGTGCCTTCAGTTTTCAATAAATCCCCAATAGTGTCACCAGCAAAGCCCCAACTGATGGTCCCAACCCCATTAAGAAGGCAAGAAGCTCCACCAATGAACCCTGACAGGCACACCTGTGAGGTGAAACCATTTCAGGTGACGACATCATGAACTCATTGAGAGAATGCCAAGGGTCTGCAGCGCTGTCACCAAAGCAAAGGGTGGCTACTTTCAGGAATCTAAAATATTCTTTAAAGTAGAAAAAGTAGAGTGATTTATCAGTTTTTCTTTGCTACATAATTTCATATATCTTGCTTCATATATTTGAGGTCTTCAGTTTTTATCTACAATGTAGAAAGTAGTAAAAATAACACGTCTGAACAAAATTAAACTGACTCGCTCTGCTAATGATGTAATGTGTGCCCTGATTGGTCAGTTAATGAGTTATGGCCAACAGCCAATCAGAAGAAAGTTGAAAATAAAGTGGGAGGGGTTTCTTACCCAGGCCCTATTGGTGGAAAATAAGGATTACTTTGAACTGTGGATCATGAAAAGTTGCTGTAGTAGAGCCCCTGCCCCCCCCCCCCCCCCCCCCATCTAAAAAAAAAAAAAATAGAATCAGAATAAATCCCACTTAAAAATACAAATTAATCCAAATAAGAAAAGTTCATTTAAATTAATTTAAAAGGAAGCAGTTTGATGTGAAAACAGAAAATATTAGTAGAGGTGGTTTAAGAAGAAGGTCCTTCTACTCACGCACAACTATACCCCCCCCACACACACACACACACACACGCGTCCTTGCTGTAGAAGATTAGTAATATCCTGAAGTAGGCAGCGAGAGAGAAAACTCCTTGGCAATGAACTGACCATGAAAGCCGCATTAAAGGTCAAGGTTAGGACTGAAGGTTAGACATGAAGTCTAAATGAAGTCACCACAGTCTGAAGGTGTGTTTGAAGCGTTCAATGTCATGCGGGGATGGTTTGACAAAGACAGACTGAAACAAAAAAGGAGAGAAGTAAATAAAGTGACTTTAACTCAAAGACATGTTCACAGACCGTGACAGCAAAGGACGAACAGAAAATCGTCCCATGAAAGACAACGGACTCAAGAACAGCAGCATTCTGCAAGTCCTAATCATTCCAGCTGTTGCTGTCAGCTCTCGTCCTTTTAGCGATGCTGAACTTCAAACAGCACGCCGGTATTCAACACCGCGCTGTCGCTGCATTAGTAGCCCGCCCTATTAGTAAAAGGTCAGCCATGCAGGCACATATCGAACACAGACATCCAACCGATGTCTCAAGCTGCTACTTTGAAAAGGCGCTCTTTCTTTCTGTGGCTCACCAAGCATTTGTATTACTGTGGAAATCAAGTTAAAAGGTCAACATTTCTGTGGTCTCCTTTTGTAAGTGCAAGTGTGTGTGTGTGTGTGTGTGTGTGTGTGTGTGTGTGTGTGTGTGTGTGTGTGAGGAACTTGAACTTGTTTCCATCTTATCTGCAGCAGCGTCCTTGTCTACCTGTCCTCCCTCGCCTCCCTGTATCCATTAATCCATCACGTCATGTGACACAGATTAATCTTTTTGTCATTTATGCATCTGTCTGTCCTCCCTGCATTCGTTCATTTCACCATTCATCAGTCATCAGCCTGCCTCCTCTCCTACCTCTGCTGTTCTTTGAAAGCACATCACATGAAGTTATATCTCAGCTGGATTTCACATCTGGACCATCCTGTCTGCTTTCTCTCTTCTAAATCTGGCTCTTACAGTAACAAAGACACAATAGGACACACTATGAAATGAATGGACAGCAGATATTCACATATTTCAAGTTCTCGTTCATGAGTGAAGGGAAGGCCAAACTATGAGATGGGAAGGTGCACTGGTGCTACGTCTGCGTTAATGTGTACTGGACGTTGAACGGAGAGCTGAGGTGGAAGGCAATTTTTCACCTGAACACTCCGTTTACAGTGAAACCCTCACCTGTGATGGCGAGGCTGGCGTAGTGGCTGAAAGAATGAGACTGTGGCTGAAAAGAGGCTGTGCTCAGCCTCAGAGACAGGCTGAGGAGGACGGATCTGAAATGAGCTGCAACCATCATCATAACGAGCTACGCGGTAATCTGTCATTGCACTGAGCAGCTGATCTGAAAGTCAGACTCACAGACGAGTCTGCAGGTAATTAGGTTTAAACAGCTGAAAGCGATAACGTTGATAACACAGAGTTTGATTCATCCAGAGCTCAAAATGACCACACAGAAATACAAACTACAACCGAGTAATAAATATTACAGCTGAACCTAATCATAAAACGAGAGCGATAAGGTGAATTTTTTGAAAAGCAAATTAAGTGATAAGAGAAGAAAAGTATACAGAAAATGGATATTACCATGATAAAGAGAGTACTACACCGCACGATACTAGCATCATCGTTCCAAAGAGGACGTCACCGAGCATTTTATCTGCAGCTGAAGCTGCTGTTAGAGTGTGCATTTTTAAAATGAGTCATTTAACAATTTCTTTTTAAAAGTACTGCAGGCGAGCTCGGTTTTTACCCCACTGCAGGCAAACCTCTCCTTTGCAGGTTTTAAGCTCTTTTTTATTTCCATTTTTGTCCATCCTGCTGAATGTCCATGTCGGTTTGAAAACCAGGTTTCATAAAAATCTCCCCAGAATACATTTTATCTCCCACCTCGACCCACAAAGCCAATCTCTTCAAATGCTTGTTTAAAGGGCGCGTTACGGGTTTGAAGGGTTTTCGGGTGCAGTGCACTGCTATACCCGGGGTATAGGGGTGACGGGCAGTAGTAGTAGTAGCAGTAGCTTGGCGTGGTAGAAGTGCTTCATCTCACACACTCAGGTGAAAAGCTTCGGCCTGAAACTGTCACGGTTCTGGGTTTGTTGGACCCAGCATTTTGAGTTTATTATGTTTTGGTTTACTTTTGCATCATGGATTATTCTTTATGTCTCTCTGGTACTTTGTGTTTCAGTTATCTTGGTGTTTTGGATTGTTTTCTCATTCTCTTGTTATGATGATGAAGATGATGATTATTATTACTAGTTTCATGTTTCTGATATCCATGTTTTAGGAATTGTGGTTTCACTTATAGTTCCGTCCCATGTGTCAATTTCTGTCTCTCTGTGTTGAGTCCGTGTCTCTGAGTTGTGGTTCATGTTTCCTGTTTTATTGTGAAAGTCTTTGTCTTATGTTAGTGTGTGCAGCTTGGTTCCCCCGTCTCGCTAGCCCTCAGATTATGTGTTTTAGTGTTTCACGTTCATTGCTCAGTTTATGTTTTGTTTTATGCCAGCAATAAAGCTGAGGTCTTGAGTTACAGTTCAGTGTCTGAGTCCTGCGCTTGGATCCTCCTCTCCGCCTGCCCGCACACAGAGCCCTGACAGAAATAACACACATAAATGCATAAATGTGACAATTAGATCATTCTATATGGAATACCTGTTGCTGTAAAGCTTATGCAGCTGTAACCTGAGGAGGCGGAGCTAGTTTTACCTACTTCATATAACTAACCAGCGTTCGGTCCAGTGTGACATAATTAGCTGTTCATTTTTGTAAAATATGATAATTTGACTGTTTTGGGCTGGCAGCATTCATTTTAATTAAACAACTGGATGATTTTTGAAGGGTTCTGGAGAACGTAGCAGGCTTTTAAATGTGACAGAGGGCCCCATGAGACACGGCGGTTTGTAAGCAGTCACAGGCCGAAAGCACTGAGAACCACTGATTTCATTTTGAATAATTTATTGCATTTATAATTTATCTCATCTGGCCTGGGAGGATCTGAGGATCCATCTGGAATTCCCAGCAGCATTGCTACCGTTACAGCGTGGCTTTGATTAAGAGAAAGAAAGCTGATGTTCTTTTGACTCTGTGCCTCCTGATCCCGCTGACGGTGCTTCAACGTCCCCGTGAATTCATTCTTTGGCTCCCGTTCACAAAGAAACGGAGAAATCGGGACGGGGGTAAATACTTTTTCACAGAGCTGCATTCAGTCTGAATATTCGGTTCCCTCTCTTGTTCCCTGATGCTCGTTTTGGGGTCTTTGAATCCTGACTTTTGGCTTTATCTTGGGTTTTATCTTAATCATGTGACATTATTAAAAAATGAACCTGGTGTCTGCAGTTGGGTCCTCACCTTTATTATACTGTCCGAAAGGATGTTCATGTAAAATTTAATAATTTAAATAATGTACATGTTTTTGGTAATAATCTTTTGTGCATTCAAATAATCTTCAAAGTAACTAGTAACTATGACCATCAAATGCATGTAATGGAGTAAAGAGTCTGCATGTGGTTACTTCCCCTGACTGATCACTGCTCCCTCTCTGTTCTGAGCTCAGCTACCTGCTGTCTTTGCTAATCTCACCTCTCCCTCCTCTCCTCCTCCTCCTCTCCTCACCTTACTTCACCTTTCCTCCCCTCCCTCCCTCCCGCGTCCCCTCGCTGCGCACATCCATTTGCTGCTCAATTCGTCTATCCATCAAAGTGTCTCGCCCTTACCTCAGCTATCCTTTCCACTACACACAGTATAAAGAATGGTAGTATTTTACACCTGCCCTCTCCTGTCTCCACTCCCTCTCCTCGCCTATCTTTATCTCGCCTCATGCCGCCGCATTTCATCTCCTCCTCTCCTCCGTTACTAAAGGCCTCGACTAAACAAAACAGCGTTTGGCTTTGATGGAATTGGGTTTTGTCTGTTTTCCTCCTCGTGTATAATTTTGCTCCTGTAAATTCTTTCAGACATCACATTATCTGCTGCAGACAAACCTATCTTCGCAACTCCTCAGTAATCGAGCTTTGATAATTGCACTCTTGTTGTCTCTCTTTGTACTATTTGCATATTATTCTGTTTGCCAGGAGCACGTGGGGTAAGAGCACACTGCATGTGGCAGGGTAACGCCTATTGATTGCAAGAAGCTGAAAATTAGAGTGAAGGTGTGAAACGAATATTAGATTTGTTGCCGTTTGCTGTAATTTTCTGTGCCGGGGCGTTCCGTCTTATTCGTGTTAAAGACAGTTCGAGGAGACGAGAGGGGAAATTGACTGCAGGCGTCTGAGCTCTGCATTCACCCTGCCAGCTGATACACTTGATGTTTTCCCATCTCTTCTGTCTTTTTATCCTTCGTCTGTAAAGATCACAGCTCACTATGGAGGTCTCATGTAAACTCGTATCTGCGATTTGTGCTGCTTCTCTCCTAGGCTCACATTTGTACCAATCACTCACTTCCATCCCAAAAATCCTTGTACTCTCCAACCGCTTTCACTGCGTTTGATGTATGATTTATTTAAAATCGATCCTCCACACTCGCATGTTTTGTCGATGAGGTTGTCTCTGATCCGATGTTGAGATCTTTTTACCTGATGTCAGGAGGGTCTGGCGGACGTGCGAGGCTGAAGCACGTGATCATCGACAGCCGTGACTCCTGTCACAGGTGCAGAGGAGGCTCTTGTTTAGGGAAAGGATGACGTTTTTCAAGTTTTCCACCATTGTCTGTGGAGCTGCAGCAGCTCTTCTCTGAGGTCCCTGAATGGCTGAGCTCCTGAGCCCTTCACAGGAAGCTCTGCTGCACACACAATCAGCTTTCTGCTCATTGCATGAGCCAACTAAACATGGTTCATAGCCATAGGTGAGGTTCCGAATGCAGATTCACCTTCACCCTCAGTACAGCATCCTCCACTTGATGCAGAAACCTCCCCTGAACATGGAGTTGACTCTCCAGCCTTTTCTGAGATCCACAGCTCTCATTCACTTTGCTTTGCAGTCAGCTCCAGTGCTGGGAGGATATAACTGCTGTGATGAGCCGACGGGAACACATCCGTCACCAGAATGACATTTTTCCTCTCGATTTGTTTTCCTAAATACAGGTGAGGCAATCAGCTGTTTCAGGTTTGTGTTCAGTTGCTGTACATTGCTGAGATTGTTTGCATACAACATTCAACGGTCAGAACTTCGTGTGACGAAGCTCCAATTGAACATTTGAACCCCTGTTACAGGTATGCTTGAGACTACCTGTCACTACATGTGATTCGCACCACGTAGCAGACGTAACAACATCAGAGATATAATGTCAATCGACGGGCGCACTGTGATCATGAAAGCTGGGTCTCCATGGGAACCCAAACTGCAGCTGAAGACCGTCAGGCTCTAAGGCTAAAGAACCTGACCTGTGGCGTTCCTACAAAGTGACCACATCGAGAGGAGGCACCTGGTGGACCTGCTGAGAGAACCCAGGAGTGCTATCAAAGCAGGCAGTGGATGCTCTAAAGATATAAAAGCCGGATTTTAATTAATCTGTTTTCTTGTTATTTGCTGCATGTGTTTTTTCTCAGGAGAAGACGACGAAAAATACCACAAATAATGAAAAAGCCTCGACTAAATGTTTGACTGCTCTGCACATTTCCACCTGGGTGTACTATAGTGCAAAGTGCTCATAAAACTTTAATGGTGCGTGTGCTCCGAAGCCAACCTTTGCATTCAAACCTCCAGCAGCTCAAGTGTTGCCATGCATATGTTTGGCATTTCCACAGTTCTTACCCACAGTGATGTGCACTGAGCTCAGTCTCTTTCAATTACTAAAACATCACTATAACCCAAAGTGCCACAGGCACAAATGCAGGAGGAACCAAAAATATGGAGTTAGACTAGACGGAGGTGCACACGTGAAGATAAATAGAGCCAAGCACTGAAGTGGAAAACATTTCATTTCATGTTAAGAGCACAGAGCGCATGGAGAATAACACCATGAGTCAGAGGAGACAGGTGATGTTTTTAATACTGCAACCAAAAATGGAGAATTTAGATTAAAAAAATCATCTAACGGACCAAAACAAAGAAAAACACGATGACTCAAACCTTCATTTTACAAAGGAGTCCTCACAGACGTTCACACCTGGTGCGCTGGTAATCCTAAATGTGACATGAACATGAACATTTGTGTGAGGCTCTGTAGGCCTGTGATGGGCGGGCAACCTTAGGAAGAGTTACAAAATGGTCCAAAGTAATTAACAGGAAGCTGAATGGACTGAGTCACTGGGTAAGTGCTGGAAAAATCAAGATTAACCAAACAAAAAATAAAAACCGAGTCAAGCACAAAATTTGTAAAACCTCTAAATAGAACCAAATATGTTCCCCCCATAATTTATTTATCTCCTTTTATTTATTTGTATTCTTCTAACACACCAACAACACAGTCAGCAGTGGCCTCAGCGATATATCAAATTCATTTAGTGATAAATTGCATGATTGCAGCTTGTACAACAATAATAATGCCTGGCTGTGTTCACTGTCATAGACTTCCGCAGGCACAAGCATTCTCCACTGCAACCACTGAACATCCAAGGTATGGACATTGAGGCTGTGGACAGCTACAGGTACCTTGGTGTTCATCTGAACAACAGACTGGACTGGACTCATAACTCAGACGCCCTCTACAGGAAAGGGCAGAGCAGGTTGTACCTGCTGCGGAGACTCAGGTCGTTTGGGGTGGAGGGCCCACTCCTGAAGACCTTCTATGACTCTGTTGTGGCTTCTGCTATCTTTTATGGTGTGGTCTGCTGGGGCGGCAGCATCTCTGCTGGGGACAGGAAGAGACTGAACAGGGTGATCCGAAGGGCCAGCTCTGTTCTAGGATGCCCTCTGGACCCAGTGGAGGTGGTGAGTGACAGGAGAACGGCGGCTAAGCTGTCATCCCTGATGGACAACATCTCCCACCCCATGCAGCAGACTGTGACAGCACTGAGCAGCTCCTTCAGTGGGAGACTGCGGCACCCACGGTGTGGGACGGAGAGATTTCGCAGGTCTTTCCTCCCCACTGCTGTCAGACTCCATAATAAAGACTTTAACTGATCAAGCACACACATCCATACATGTGCAATAACACTAAGTGCAATAATCCTTTCTGGCATCGTTGTATTTTTACTCAGTTGTATATAGTATTTGTATTTGTATTCTATTTTTATCTTATTGTATATTTATTTTATTTTATTCTACTGTATATAGTATTTTATTTTATTCTATTCTGTACAGCTGTGTACTGTATTTATTCTTATTGTATTCTAATTTTTGCCTCATAACTTTTGCACTGTCCACTTCCTGCTGTGACAAAACAAATTTCCCACGTGTGGGACTAATAAAGGTTATCTTATCTTATCTTATCTTATAAGATCAACACAGCCTGCAGTTCCTCTAACGTCCACTAGAGGCTCCAGCAGTGCGTCAGCTCCCAATAAAAACGTTTACAGCCTGATGCAAAAACGGTTTTGACCTCTACAGTGTAGATAACAGATGATCTGATATCCTCGTGTCGGTGTTGTTCCCACATCATCATAATAAATGTTGTTCCAGGGTCAACACTGCAAGTGACCAATGACATTGACTTCTTTGCATTTCAGGATACTTTCCTTTAATAAACGGTAAGCATTATACATATTGTCCTTGCAGAGGCGGTTTCTCTTCACACAAGTAGTTTTTTGAAGGCGTTTGCTTTTTTCGAGGTCGCGGATGACGTCAGGAGAAGGTCATTGGTCACTTGCAATGCTGAACCTGGAACAGCATTATTTATGATGACGAGGGAACAACACGAGGATGTCAGATCGATTAATTCCCCCCTCATAACAACTTTATGGAAGATTATCTGATCCATGTTGATATTATTAATTCATTTAGATCACATACAAATACAAATCTATGCACAAAGACATAAATTACAGTACAGGAGGCTGAAAGGCTGTCTGCAGACCAACGTTGAATAGACCATGAGTTAAAAGTATGCATACAAAACAATGTGTTTTAAGGGTTATTTAAAATGTGCACATACTTCTGTTGTGTAATATTAAAGTAGAATACGCCGGGACGTTTTCATTTTAAATCAGTTTTAATCAAATGTGTTTTTAGTGCGATTTAAAAGAACACAGGTGTGTGAAGTAACCTCCATTTTTGAACTCTTTGCTTATTTTATCCCGTTTAGCTCAATGCCTGATAAGAAAAATGGGATTTTATCTCTTGCCCGGCATTAGTTGCATTCTATTAATATGTTTGATGAATAATTTGGCCGTGACTGCTGTCTGACGATAACACGGTTGCAGAAATGGTGAAGTGGCTGGCAGTGTTTAAGGGGGCGGTCTAATGCCCGGAGGCTCGGAAACGCCGCTCCATTAGCAGCCTCGTACATCAGCGGCAGAGTTCAATACGAGCAGCCACAGGCAGCCTTTGGATGGGCTCAGAGGAATGACAGGACAGAATTTCAGGAGGGTGAAGCCAGGTGGAGTGCAGTGTGGAGTTACATGAGCTGAAATGTAAAGATTAAACATGCTTAATATGGAGTGATTTCAATGTTTCTGCGTGAAGACTCAAACCAGAGGGCGACTCTGGTCCTCAGAAGGACGAGGTGCTGCTCCTGCTTTAGGCAGGCTCTCTCTCCTGGTGGTATTTACACACCTTACTTCCTTCTCTCAGTCTCTTACTGCCACTAATCTCTAACATGGAAGCCTTTAGTGTGTTTTGGTGTTTTAGAGATGCTACTTTTCCTGGAGCTCTTTCTCAAATCTGCAGATCTTTGGCATCATGTTTAAATGCAGCGTTTTTATTTGAAGCCAAGCCTCACAGCGTGTGTGCTGGTCAGCAAGTGAAGCTGAGGAGTGCATATTAACGATATTTCAATCCTAATATTTCTGATGTTTCCATTAAAACATTCGTATTCAAAGAGCACTTTATTCCTCAGCTTTAAACGTGCTTTTGTCACGGTCCCCATCTCTACCCGGTCGGCTCAGGTGGGCCACATGTGTTAGTTGATTTTGTTTTGCTCTCTGTGGGCGGAGCTCACTGTGGGCTCAATCACTCACCTGCGACTCGTTATCCTGCTTCTCACGGCCACTATTCAAGGCGGTGGCTGAGAGCTTCTCATCGCTGGATCGTTGTACAGCTGACGTCAGTGCAGCCCGGCTCTAACCTTCTCCTGTGTTTTCCTTGTAACTTCCTGGTTTTCATCTCCTCGTCTGTTTGTGTATGTAGGTTCCCTGGACCCGTCGTTGTTGCTCTGAGCGTGTTTGGTGTGGTGTGACTGTAACAGAGCGAGTGTGTGGACGAAGTGGAGCGTGGTGTCCATCTCGCCACCTTCCTGTGGATCCCTGGAGCCCCTGACCTTCCCCTCATTTGCAAATAGTTCACTTGGTGTTGCTCATTAAACCATCTTTGGACTTCATCTCTGAGTCCGTCGAGTCAGCCTTGACACTTTTACCTGTCACACATACGGAGGCACTGGGGGCGGGGCTGAGCGTCTTGTCCAAACATATTTGGATAACATGCAGACTGGAGAAACTGGGAACCAACACTGATAGACCATTTAGTAGACTCCCCACTCCCTCATTGAGTCTCTGTAATGCAGGCGAAACCAAAATACAGGACAAAAAAAAGTCCTCTTAGCTGATAAACATGTCATATACTCCAGCACCAACCTGTGAGATGGAGGGCGGTCGTATCTCCGCATCCATGGCTCGAGTGTGTGTGCACGTGTCTGACAGAAGCGCTGGAGATGAGAATGCGCTGTGAGAAAACCTGACAGGACGTTTGCAGATCAGTCTTATGATAAACCTGCTTTTCTATCTCGGAGAAGAAAACTAGATGGATATTTTTCACTTCTGGTACTTTGGATTCAACTGATCGTCTTTTTCTTCTTTAGAGCTCCATGAACTGCCCCAGCAAAAACCTGCAGTCCAGCCATGATCCGACTCTTTTCTCAGAATAACATCCGACTGTGTCTGTGTTTCCCTCCATCACAGCGCAGCTCCGTCAGCAGGTCTGCTGGAGGCTCTGCCATATAACTAACAGGTGAACAAAGGCTGCAGACTGATTTAGGTGAGCAGGCCTCGGATAAAATGATCAAATTCATCATAAAAGGGAACAACTGCACACAAACAAGCTAACATCGAACAGTCGCTTAGCTTCAATCTGATTGGTGATGCAGAAATATTTTCTTCATTGTACAAGTTCAAACTAGACTCAGAGTCTCCTGTACTCTAAATTTAAATTCTAAACTTTAACAGATGTTTTTTGAAGTGTGTATTTAAAGTTACTTTACTGATGAAGAGAAGGCTCAGAGGATCAGCTGAAACCAGCCGGTGAGATCAAGTTGTAAATAATATTTCAGCTCCTGTCTCGTAAATGCTGACGCTGGAGATCTGCTGCAAACTGCTGCAGATTAAAATAAAGAAGTCAGCTGAGCTGACCTTTGACCGAGCCGGACTGTTTATTTCATAAAAGAGCCCGTCTGCAGGACAGACACATTGGCCCTGCCTGGAAACATCAGGTCGTGAGCAGCACTAATGATGTGTTTGGATGCTGCCGGGTGGTTTACTCTCCCAGCTCAATCAGGGGACTCGTATAAGCACATCCACACATGAACAATCGATACTACACACTGAAGCAGACAGGCTAACAGCTGTCTACCGTGACAAAGCACGTGCTTTTTCAATTTTTTACACAGTGTCCTCACCAGAAAACCCTCTTCCTGTCCTCACAGTAAGTTGCTGCTGGATGAAGCTGCAGATCCGCAGTAGTGTTTCCAACATGTACTGAGGAACTTCCATTTGTGCAATATCACTAAAGTTAGACACATCCTGTCTCAGAGTGACGCTGAAAAACTAGTTCATGCATTTATTACTTCCAGGCTGCACGACTGTAATTCATTATTATCAGGATGTCCTAAAAACTCCCTGAAAAGCCTTCAGCTGATCCAAAATGCTGCAGCAAGAGTCCTGACAGGGACTAGAAAGAGAGAGCAGATTTCTCCTGTTTTGGCTTCCTGTTAAATCCAGAATTCAAAATCCTGCTCCTCACATACAAGGTCTTAAATAATCAGGCCCCATCTTATCTTAATGACCTTGTAGTACCATATCACCCTATTAGAGCACTTGGCTCTCGCTCTGCAGGCCTACTTGTTGTTCCTAGAGTATTTAAAAGTAGAATGGGAGGCAGAGCCTTCAGTTTTCAGGCCCCTCTTCTGTGGAACCAGCTTCCAGTTTGGATTCAGGAGACAGACACTATCTCTACTTTCAAGATCAGGCTTCAAACTTTCCTTTTTGCTAAAGCATATAGTTAGGGCTGGACCAGGTGACCCTGAATCCTCCCTTAGTTATGCTGCAATAGACGTAGGCTGCCGGGGGATCCATGATGCACCGTCCAAAGACATGCACCTTGTGGGGATAGGTTAATTGGATAATCCAGATTGTCACTAGGTGTGAATGGTTGTCTGTCCCTGTGTGTTGGCCCTGCGACAGACTGGTGAGCTGTCCAGGGTGTACCCCGCCTCTCGCCCTATGACAGCTGGGATAGGCTCCAGCGACCCTGAGAAGCGGAAGCGAATGGATGGATGGATGGATGGATGAAAAATTATATAAATGAAACTTGTTTTGGATACTTACTGAAACAATATATGAATCTAATGAGAAAGTGGCCACTTTCATGAGTCATATAAGTCATAGAATGATTCACTATATGAAGTAGGCCACATCTTATCCAAGTGTTGTACAAGTTTTTTCTATTTCTTTTCCATAAGGGTAATAACACACAATTAATACAAAGAAAGAATTAAACTCGTGAAAACTGGAGCTCAGACTTCTTGGACAGTCGTGGGACGATTGTGGCTCAAGAGTTGGGAGTTCGTCTTGTAATTGGAAGGTTGCCGGTTCGAGCCCCGGCTCTGACAGTCTCGGTCGTTGTGTCCTTGGGCAAGACACTTCACCCGTTGCCTACTGGTGGTGGTCAGAGGGCCCGGTGGCGCCAGTGTCCGGCAGCCTCGCCTCTGTCAGTGCGCCCCAGGGTGGCTGTGGCTACAATGTAGCTGCCATCACCAGTGTGTGAATGTGTGTGTGAATGGGTGGGTGACTGGATATGTAAAGCGCTTTGGGGTCCTTAGGGACTAGTAAAGCACTATATAAATACAGGCTATTTGCCATTTGACAGTCGGCCACACAGCAGCCGTATCATTGGTCAGATAAGTAGAAAGAGGGACATCATGGCTTTTCCCAAAGTTGGAGCCCAAAATATCTGAAATATTTTCCTGCACCAGCAAATCTCATGTTTGTATCCAGATACATAATTCTAGTGTTAATAGTAATCCTGGCTACAGACTGATTTGGAACTATGCAGAAATAAACCTGAATATCATAGCATGTAGGTGGTTTGAAGCAGTTATGGTTAGAATCTGCTGCTCCTTTTCTGTAGCCGTTGAGGTTATTTTGTTGTGGCTGTTTTTAATAAAAGCCTCACAACAAATTCAATAATTGACCCCACTAAGCAGTGATATCGCTCACAGATGTTTTCATAGAGAATCTCACATGTATGAAAGCTGCTCACACTGAAAAATGAAAACAGTGTTTGCTTTAGAGAAGGTTTAATTATTACTAATCTTTGATGTGCGCTCCAGAGAACGTCCCATCTGGGGTCATTTTCAGGGTGCTTTCATGTTAAATATAAAGATCTTTGAAATTCAGAGCGAGCAAAATAATGTTTAATTTTCCAGACTGAAAGATCGAAAACTCGTTCGCTGTTGTTCAATCATATTCTCAGAGCTGTCGCGAGTGAATCTCAAGGAGCGGTGATTATTTCCAAAGCTGTCGCGTCTGTTGTCTCGAATACGGACTATTAATACAATTACAAATGTGTTTGAATGACTCACTCCTAATAGTTTGTTTTTGCAGTCTCATTAAATCTTAAATCTTATTTTAAAGTGCTGTTGATGTGAGCTGTGATGGAGCTTCTTCCAGCATCAGTCTCCTTTTTTATGCATTAATAGCACAAATAAAAACAGCCTCTGTGGCTCAGCTACAAATCTGTGACCTGTGTTTGGAGGCTTGGATGGCTGGCTGCTCTGAGCTTCTGCGCCCATGATGGTGGGTTATTGTTGCCATGATGCATCTGTTGTCATCGTGCTCTAATTAGTATTTAAAACCTTTAATAAACTGCTTTTGAGAAAACTAAGAGTTTCTTTTTTATAATGAGCATAATATGGAAAATGTGAAAATGATCAGTTGCTCTTCCTAGTTTGGATCAGATGGTGTAAGATTATTATATTATCTTATGCCACGTTATACCTCTAATTAAAGATTGTGAAATTATTATGTTTAGGTTGCATTATACTCCTGAAGAGGTGATAACTATTAGATTTATTAGACTGATTTGTATTACATTAGACTTCTGATGTGACAATAAAAGTGATTTGATTTGATTTATTGTGGATGAAAGATATTGTTTTATGATGCATGATACTGCTGATTTATAAGAAATACTGTTTTCAGAGAGTCATGGCCTTATTTGTCTGATTAGAAAAGAACAGAACATCCTGCACAGGAAGCCGAGGTCATAGCTCAGGCGCCGTAAGAGAGAAAGCATGTGGATGTTTAGGTTTTATGACTTTGGAAACACTAGGGCTGTTCGATATAACGATATATATCGGATGACGATATAAAAACGTCTATCGTTTCATTTTACGCTATCGTTTGTTTCGTGGTGTCACAAAATAAACTGTTTATGGCAATATTTTTTCCATCCATCCATCCATCCATCCATTCGCTTATCCTTTTCAGGGTCGCGGGGGGCGCTGGAGCCTATCCCAGCTGTCATAGGGCGAAAGGCGGGGTACACCCTGGACAGGTCGCCAGTCTGTCGCAAGGCCAACACACAGGGACAGACAACCACTCACATTCACTCGCACATTCACACCTAGTGGCAATTTGGATTATCCAATTAACCTATCCCCACAAGCTGCATGTCTTTGGACGGTGGGAGGAAGCCGGAGTACCCGGAGAGAACCCACGCAAACACGGGGAGAACATGCAAACTCCACACAGAAAGACCCCGGCCTGATGGTGGAATTGAACTCAGGACCTTCTTGCTGTGCGGCAACAGTGCTAACCACCGTGCCACCGTGCTGCCTCAATATTTTTTCATCATTCTTAATTTCTTAAAGTTCTCTCTTTCTCATATATTTAATATAACCACACTATGGACGGACAAGCGCCTGTTTTTATGCGTTGTCGTTAGCAACAACGATGGTAACAGCATCGCGTGTCCGCTTGTTTATGTTCCACATAAACCTTTCACAATAAAGCTCAAGATCCTGTTGAGACTTTTCAAAATAAACTGAATCACGTGAAAGATGCAGATTGTTTACGGATGAGAAGTAAAAAAGACGCCAAGTGCTAAAAAATAAACCTTAGACTCAAACGCTAGAACAGGCTTTTCCCCGCAGCACGCCGTGTAATAAATACTCACAAAGAAAACGGCGCCGTTACAACTTATGTCTAAAAATGTGTCGTTTCATGCATCGGCTAAAACACTCGACTCCAGCTGGAAACACTTCACGCAAGTCGAGCTGCCCGAGATTCACAGAATTTACAGAAAATGTTTCATTTTTGTGATTTATATTGTTATCAGGACGATAGATGTCTTATATCGGGATATGAGATTTTGGTCATATCGCACAGCCCTAGCTGAAGCTATAAGAATGTGAGAAACGGTCAGACACTTCGAGATCTGGCGTACACCCTCCCGCGCTCATCTCCCGTCTGGATGGTTAATGCTCAAAAGTGTTGTATGGAATAATGAGAGTTGTATGGAATAAAGGGATTGTTGATTGAGCATTTTTATACACCGAGTGTTGTTCTTCCTTCAGCCCAAAGATCAAAGAATTGGGAGGTTTTAACAGTGGAGAAGGATTTTCACCTTTAATCTTTACTTTTCAGATTATTTGATTCTCTTAATTTAAATTCATACTGGCAATTCTTATCCCCCCACATCTGTTGCAGCACACCTGCCAACTTTACCTATAAACTTTGATGAAATAGCATTTTTTTAAAATGACACGCGACGCCCATCCGACTGAAAATTTCAGAAGCAGATTTTTAATCACGGCGCTGCTCTGCACCACCACGCTCCACATCTACTTTGGATCACGCACAGCGTCCGGCTCTCAGGACGCTCACAAACAAGCAGCAGCACGCGCAGCACCACTTAAACATTCACAGCTCCACTTCTTGTTTACCAAAACCAAATTAATTAATGATGCAACTCAGGAAACAATGTGATGCAACCCGGCGTACTCCTGCTGCTGTTCTGCAACATGCTGAGCCAGCCTCCACACTGCAAACAAATCCAGATAAACTTCTTCAGCCGTAAGTGGCGTAATCATATTTTTCTTCAGATTACACCTCAGCAGCCCCAAGTGGCGGCAGGAAAACACGCTTTTTGGAGAAAATGAAAATCTTTTCCTGCCTTAATCTAGCAATTTAGTTAATAGTTAATAAATATTCATAGTTAGGGACACATAACTATTCATTACTGGGATGATGTGTTTCTTTCTTGAATATGTTAAAAAGTCGACTTTCTTAAATGAGTGCAGCGGCACCGCACTCTCTCTGTTGGGGTTATTTTCTTGCGAAGGGCAATGAGAGCCCTTCTGGTGGAAGTAAGTGCTTTAAACAGCAGTCTCACCTCTTGCCTGGCCCTCTGCACATCAGACCCACCACAAGACAAATTACATTTAATGACAGGCTGCAGGAGACGGGAGAGAAAGGGGTTATAAAAGGGAAAGGGCAGAGAATCGGAGGGAGGCGGTAGATGGATGAACAGATGTCAGAGGAAAGCAGGGGATACGTGAAGGTAAAGAAAATACAAAGATGGAGACACACTGCAGTCATAGGTGCAAAGTGCATGGTTTGGGTTTTTTTTAGACCTACCATTTATTAGTGGCAGTGCTGCTCTGCAGGCAGAGATGATCATACATGATCTAAAGGTTCTAATATTTCCTCACGGCTGAGACAAAGAAGAAATTAATGCAGTAAAATGATCAAAAGGTTAGATAAGCTCACATGAATACTCTAAACTCAACACTTGTGTTGCCTTTTGTATTTCTAGAGCAGGAAAAGACCCTCAGTTACAGAAAAGTGCAGCTTTTCTTCAGCTTTTTTGCTCCATAAAAGATTTTCTTTAACAGGTTGGTCTAAACGTCCGCTGTCCTTTTAAGACTATGGCTGCCACCTACCAGGCTGCAACGCTAGGCTGTGAGCTAAGACCCGCTAACATGGTTTGCACACTACGTTCAGAAACTGTACAGGTGCAAAGCACAGACACAGAAACCTACGGAGCCCCGCAGGGGACATGGGAGAAAAAAAAATTAAGGCGGACTTTTGCGAGATCTCGCAAAACAAACTCAGGATCTCACAAAAGTTTTAGCCGCGAGCTCGAAGCTGACCGGGAGGTCGAGGCACGATGTGCCGGGAAAACGGTGTTCCTCCCGGCTGTAGTAGGTCTCGACCTCCCGTTAGCTTCGAGATGGCGGGTGTCAGATCTCCAAAAACGTCGGAGCACTTTTGCAAATATGTAATGTCTGGTAAACCGAGCAGATATCTGACGTTTACACAACTACATTCACGCCTCAAAATATCTTAAAAGTGTATTTTGTGACCAAGAAAGAGTAATATTACAACTAAGTAGCTGCCGCCATTGTTGGAATTCAACTTTTGCGAGATTTCGCTAAAGTTTTGCGAGATCCTGAGTTTGTCTTGCAAAACGTTTTTGCAAGACACAAAACTTTTCTCCCGTGTCCCCTGCGGGGCTCCGTAGAAACCTGCAAATTAGCACTAAGTAAAAGTAAAAACACACAAAAAGGGAGAGTTTCACTCACCAAAGCTGCAGCTCAGACTCTGTTAAATACAATAGAGCGAGCAGCAGCAGCCATGTCGCTAAAAATGCTCCAGAAGGTTCTAGCAGCAGCTGCTACAGCCACCTGTGTCACCATCCACCTGTCAGTCAAAGCCACGCCCCTAATTCTGCACTTTAAACCAGTTTCTGCTTTAAAGTCGGACATTTTGAAGTTTAACGGCGACTTTTGGAGTCATCTGTGTCGGATCGACAGGATGCCACACATGTAACTGATGACGTCACACGTGATTTTTCACGAGTGTGCATGTGTGGCTGTGTAATGCTATGAAAGTCACCTGCACACTTTGTGGCCTTGCTCGGTTTCTAAAGCTAACTGCAGGTGTAATTAAAGCGTCGCAGCTGCATCGTCACAAAGTGAAGCTGCAAAATCAGTTTCCACCCTGAGCTCTGAGTGACGCGCTGATAACAGAGACGTTCAATAAACTGTATGAAACAGTGTAATAGGAGAGAGACAGCGAGAGAGCAGGCACGCTCTTCTATTAACGTCTTGTTAAATTTTAGGAGTGGCTGTGACTGAGACGACTTCTATCAACCTGTCTCAGCTGTCGTCTTTATCACCTCGTTTACCGAGCGAGCTGGAAGGACAACGAGTGTGTGTGTGTGTGTGTGTGTGTGTGTGTGTGTGTGTGTGTGTGTGTGTGTGTGTGAGTTTCCTCATATATAACCCGCATCTGTTCCATGCAATACCTGCAGAATATATTTCCCATAGTAGCACAGGCAGGTGTATTTTGTAGGTGTTGTGTGTATTTCAGCGCCGTCTCATGGTGTTTATTGTGTCGGCGCGTGATTCAGGTAACAGGCCTTGTGCCGTAGTTTATAAGGTTTATTTGGAGGTTTATGTGGTGGAGCTGTGCCTGCATATATTTCAGCAGGAAATGAGGTCATTATGGTCCCTGCCGACTCCAGACGCACGCACAAACACATCCCAGAGAGGCATGAGGCTGCATACTTAAACACTGACACCTCTAAACAGATGTCTGTAATTTATATGGATAATCACTAATCCGAAAACAAACAGCACCCACACACACCCTGCACTTGCTCTCCATGACACACACACACAGATAAACCTGTTTTTCTCAGTATCAGTGTCTTTCCCATATATTAGCTCTTTAACCCTGCAGGCTCTTTACAGTCGCTTTTTCTAGCATCACGTGAGACGTGACAGAAACGCAGGATGTGCTGAAAAGTGACAGAAATAACTTCCACGTAGCTCACGAGACTCGGCAGGCAGCAATTTATTCAACAAAAAGGTAACAAAGTGCATGAAATGCACTAAAACAAGAAATAAACAGGCTAAGATATAAAAATATGATAAGACAGAAAATTATGTTGCAATGGAAGAAACGATGTGTTCCAAATTAAATGTAAATAAAGGTCTCTGCAAACAAAAGAGTCTTAGCTCAACTGTGGATAAGACCCAGCAAGGCTTTAAAAAATATTCAGCCAAAGGAAAGATGAAGCAGAAATACTGAAAACGGCTCATACTGGCTCTATATGTCAGTCTTTGATTGCTCACCGACTATTTCTTGGATTATTTTGATCCTAAACCACCACAGAGATGTTTCTTCTTGTCCTTATAGCTGCTCCTTAGCCTAAGTCACAAACTCTTTCACACATCTTCAGCTTTTTTGCTCCGTAAAAGATTTTCTTTAACAGGTTGGTCAAAACATCCACTGCCTGCTCTCCCAGACACCTCCATACCTCCACAGGTAAAGTCACCATTCCAGACTCCATCCTATCATAGCTGCTCTCACTTCCTCCTCACTAACCCTCTGCACTTCCTGGTTCACTGACTATCTTCCATCCGCCCTCCTCTCTCATTTCTTCATTCAGGATTACTCTTTCCGTCGTCTCACACTCCCTTCACCCATGAGCACTTTTCCAACTCTATCCTTAACCGCACTAACCTGCTGCACATCCTTTTTTAATTTTCTATTTTATCTATTTCATTACGTGGGCATTTTGCCGTACCACGGGCAGTGGAACATGATTTGTTAATGTTTCCTTTAATGTAATAAAGTTGTGCAATCAAAATGTTGTTTAATACAGTTTATGTGTAGCTGTATGTTACTGAGGTAATATAGTAACTTTTTTAGTTTCCAGTGAAAGTGCTTAATAGTTAGAGTTTATATGTGTTTGTACTTAATATTTAACTTTATGGCAGTAATATTTTGGGTTTTTGTTTTTTGTTCCTGGTTTTTTCACCAAATGTTTCAATGAACCACATCTCTAATAAAAACTGTGACACATCAGTAAAACAGACCATCATTCAGCCAGGGATGCTACAAAAATGCAAATTTTACAGGTGAATTTGAATCAGTTATTTTTAATATGAAACGTTTGCTCTAGAAGTGATTTAAACTTCATTTCCTCGATGTGTTTGTGCAACATTGAGTGTTCAAAACACTGCCAGTCACTACTACCATTACAATCCCACTTTAGTGTTCAATCAACAAACATTTTGAACATTGTTTTTCAAATTCAGTTATTTTGCATCATCTCATTGGTATTAATGAAAGTAGAGTTTATAATGAAACTTTAAGGACTGATGAAACTTGGCTCTAATAGAACAGCTGTTTAACTTTCATCAATATTTGTTTATATGTTTAGAACCTGTTTTCATACAGATAAGGTTAATAAACAAACAAATTAAAACAGCATGAGAAATAAAAGTGTACGTTTGTGCATTGTACAGTTCTTTTGGATCTTCCTGTTAGTTTTGTATATTATGGATTTGCTTCCTTTCCTTCTCTTGTGATTGTCTGCCTGGCCTCGTTAGTTTCACCTGTCTTATTCCTCCCACCTGTATCTGATTTCCAGACACCCCCAGCTGTGTATCTACACACACTCGTCCGTTTTCCCTCTGTGTAGTCACAGTCCCAATCCGGTCGTTCAGTCTGACGTCACTAGCCGTGTCTGGGTCTAAACTCCGCTGCAGGTCCATATATCAAACGATCACTATGGCATTACTGAGAGTTGAAAAACTGTCTAAAGTCTTTCATCTTTAATAAAATGATCAGCGTTCTGCTCTACCAGGTGTAACAATTGAGTTTAACATCCAGGCATCCATGAAAACGGAATTTATGACATTTAACGGAGTTAGAAGTTAGCAGGGAGTTAGCTCGCTAGCTTCTATCTAAATACAATATAGCATGTCCTGACTGCGGGGTTTTGGAAACAAATTAAAACGTACAGCTCTGCTATCACTTCCAACATAAATGAAGACAGAAAACTAAACAGCAGTGACGTTTGTAGGGTTACTGAAGTTGGGCTAGCTGGTATATAATGATGTGCTACGTGACCGCTAGCGACACAGCTATGTTAGCATAATATAAACAAGCTAACTTTTTTTCCACTGGATAAAAGTTACCGTGAGTGTTCTCGGTGGTCAGGAACAAATGTAATCGCATGGCAGGATGCTGTAAAAGGACCAAACTTCAGCCAGGAGAACAACTGAGATAATCCATCCACAATACGAGGTTAGTCATTCATATACTGCTGCATGGGCTGGGCTGTAGTTACATCCTAAGGTTTTAAAAACTGAGCTTAAATAAATGATTAGCGGTAATAAAAGCCGAGGGAGGTCAACAGTGATCACTGACTGTTTTAGGAGCTTTTTGAGATTAAATAGAAGAAAATACAAAACATGTTAACATGTTAAAAACACAAAAGCCATATTAAACGCAGACTACTTTAGACCCGCAAGTAGGATTCGTCACGTCATCACTGAACAACCGGATAAAAAGTTTAAGACCACTTGAAAAATGGCAAAAAAACATCATATTTTGCATGGTTTGACCTTAACAAGGTTCCAAGTAGAGCTTCAACATGCAACAAGAAGAAACAGGAGTGAGACAAACACTTTTTTGAGCAATTTATTGAAAACAACTGAAACAGGCTGTTTTAAAGAAGCCTTTAAAAGGCTAAATCTGTGTAAAAATGTGGATTCATGGTCATTTTCTGTCAGGTAGTCACACTGTCGTGAAGCACGAGGTTCTACAAGGTCCTCACGTCTCATTTGACTTTGTGACTTTTATTCAAAGCAAACTTTGATGACACGAACCTTCAGAAAGTGCTCACAGAGAAGCTCCAGCCAACACAGCTCAAATTAGCTCATACGTGAGCATGACGACCTGACGCTGGGCACGCGGGGACCTCCCATCAATGAATTCCTCCTATCAGCACAGCTATCAGACTATGCAGCCTGTGTTTGAAACGAGGATTGTGGTAAATTACACGATGACATGGTAATAAGAAATCCGATTAACCAAACGCCTGCATCCTTTCCTCTCGGCCTCTTCACCGACACTTCATCACGCATCAGTCACAATGCTGCTTTGCCCACTTGGCTTTTATTGGCGTCTGTATTTTCAGCCGGCTGAAGTGCTAATGGAAACTTCAACAATGCTCGCTCTTGTTGAAGTGGCCTTTCCAACACAAGGCCTTTATTGCCCCTGCTTTGGCTGGAATGTTCCCCTTTACCGGAATGGAGGGGGAGCGGGAGGAGGACAAAGAGATGCTGGCTGAAAACGGGGTGACAGGGAGGGGCTGGAAAGAATCTGCAAAAGGCCGAGGGCGGAAAAGACGGATGGAGGCAGGAGGTAGAGTGAGAATTGGCAATCGTGAGCAAGGGAGTGCCAAGAAAATGCAAGTTTTCATCCTGAGCTGAGTCTACAGTGGTGGGTTTTATTGATTAGTTCCTGTTTTCTGGATTAAAGAGAGCCCGTGACTGAATACGAAACAGGAAAGCAAAGAGGTGTGGAGGGCAGAAAGAGACGTAAAGCTTCAAGGTGAGGATGAGGACAGAGGAAGACAAAGACTAATGCAGCCGAGGAGAAAGAGCAGAGAGGTCAGCTGGTTATTTCTCCGGTGTGCCTTTAAGACATAAAGTCCAGTATGACTTATGAATGACAGAGGTTAAAGAAGGATGGAGAAAGAAGGACTGAGATCGATCAGCGGGGTTGATGCGCCCGCTGGACCATTAAACTGGGTGTCAGAGACAGGGTTTCTGCCAGCCAAAGTTCCACCGCATGGAAATTTACAGCAGGCCTCACCCTAAGCATTCCCATAAAACACCGGGGCTCCGCTGCTGTACGCAGACCTCTGACTGAAGCAGCAGACCAGAGGTGATGGAGGATTACTGCAAAAAATACTGCAGAGAGCAAAGAATCAGAAATGCACAATGATGCAAATGTCTTTAAATATAAACATATAGAAATCTGAAAGCAGGAACAGTGAGACCTGAGGGGGGGTTACTGCGCGTTGCTGTTTTAATTTGTTTCATATCCCTGTTTACGTATTATAAGGTAAAAGTCACCGTGCAGTCATAATGCTGGTTCCAGGATGTTTTTGTGAATGATTATATGAACTATGGTAAGACTTTTGTTACTGGTTAAATCTGAGATACAGACGTCTGCACGTTCAGGGTCAGGAAAAGCTCGGTTAGTTTTTTTGGAATTCAAACCAAACGTGCAAACCTAAATTATCGATCCTGTTTCATTCATTGGGAATAAAAAAGACAGAACAACACTGGTCAGCACAAACTGGAATGAGAACCATCTGAGTGAGAAGGTGAGGGTCGCTCTACCGGCAAAATGTCAGTCAAGGAATCAACATCATGGGGGATCTCTTGTTTCCAGCTCCTGAATTTTTATTCTTGTACTCTACAAAGCAGCTTTGCATGAGTTTAAATCTGTGTGAAATAAGCTCTGTTACATTAGCTTTTACTGGTTGTTTGGGATGGAACCGAACACCGGGGTCAGACGCCTCAGCTCTAGGTTCACAGGCATTACTTGGACATCGACTGACCTCATAATTTGAAACTTTGTCTATGTTTAATATGAAGGTCCTCCCCTGGAACAGGACATGTGTGACAGGAAATAAAGAACTTACTGAAGTCACAGATGGAGTGAAGAGCAGAGACGTTTCATTTCTGGATTACAGGACTTGTTTTTAGCACCAGAGGAGTTGCCCCCTGCTGGCCATTTCTAAGAATGCACACTTTTTAGACCCGGGCCCTTCATCCATCTTTATAGACAGGATATGGAAATATGGCAGGTCTGCTGCGCGTGGGGGGGGGGGTGCGTGTTTGGACTCAGCATATTTTGGATAGAAAATCCATCCACAGTCATTAATTTTTAAGTTTGTTGGAGTCACGCTGTAGAAACGATGTGAGAGATTGTTCTCTAACTGAAATAAAAAATCAATGATAAAAACTTTCAGAGTGGTCAGATACCTCTGCAGGGGGAGGGAAAAAGGTGAACAGACCAGCGCTGTCCCTGCACTGATCCACGCTAACACATGATTTCTGCCATTTTTTCATCAAATAAGCGTCAGTACGAAAACTCTCTCATCCTCCGCGACTGGTTCTCTGCCAGGCTTGATGCTACGATGGACTCTGATGGATTAATATAGTCAAGTTAACAAACAAAGCCTCAGTTTGTTTGTTAAGATCCAGACTAAATGACAGGTATGTTAATGAAGGCGAGCTGAACCGAATCCCGTTACAGGGGCGTGACGAGAACACACTCTCTCTTGTGCATACGTGGGATTGTCAGTGACCTTGAAGAGTCACAGGAAAAAACACAGTGATGTGAGCAGACAGACGGATGGAGAGGAGACGGGAGGTGCACTGATGGAAGAGAGAGAAGGAACTTATCAGCCATACATTCACTTCCATTATCACCTGTCAAGAAACACCTTGTCCCTCAGATGAGATGCCTTTCTGCTCCAATACAGGAGAAGCATTGGTGACCCCCCCCCCCCCCCCCACCACCACCACCACCACCACACACACACACACACACACACACACACACACACACACACACACACACACACATAACCAAATTCATAAATGGTGGCATTTGTTACATCTCTCAGTTTGTCTCCAGAAGTGTAGGAGGGTTACTTTAAAAAGTATTGCATTACAGATTACAAAAGGCTGAAACGGCCAATTATGACCTCATTTATATTTATTTATATCTGCCCTGAAAATGAAAAACTCAATATTCAATTCAATTCAGTTTTATTTATATAGCACCAAATCACAACAACAACAGTCACCTCAAGGCGCTTTATATTGTGCAGTAGATCGTACAATAACACATACAGAGAAAACCCAACAATCATATGACCCCCTATGAGCAGCACTTTGGCAACAGTGGGAAGGAAAAACTCCCTTTTAACAGGAAGAAACCTCCGGCAGAACCAGGCTCAGGGAGGGGCGGGGCCATCTGCTGTGATTGGTTGGGGTGAGAGAAGGAAGACAGGATAAAGACAAAGTTAGAGGACCAGCAGGTGCTCAGCATCTCTGGGAATTCCTTCAAGACTGTTGGAAAACCATTTCAGGTGACGACCTCATGAAGCTCATGGAGAGAATGGCAAGAGTGTGCAAAGCAGGAATCAAAGCAAAGGGTGTCTATAAAACATGTTTTGATTTTTTTGTTTACCGCATGATTCCATATGTGTTCATTCATAGTTTTGATGCCTTCAGTGAGAATCTACAATTTAAACAGACATGAAAATAAAGAAAAAGCATTAAATGAGAAGGTGTGTCGAAACATGTTACTGCTGGTGTATGTGACAGCACCGGGAGGGAACTAATCTTAACAAGCATTACTTTCCTCGTCATTTTAGTATCACCAGGGACTCAACTCAGCATCCTAATAAAGTCGGTTGTTGACTTTATATAAAACAATCAATGATAACAGCAGTAAAACAAATCTGAAAGATAGCAGTGCAGGTGATGGAGAAGTAAACCCAACATGAATGGAGCTTCAGAGTGAGAGTGCACACTCAGAGCACCTTTTAACCTCTTATCACAGTAATTCGTATGCACTTCACAGGAATCTCTTCATCTGGCTCTGCTGGTTTGACACCGGGCTTATCCTACGCGCCCGGGGCGCTGTCACAAACACGCTCGCACGCCGACTCCCGTGTTCACCGGCGCCCTCGCCAGATGAGCAGGTGTGGTAATTGAAATGGCCAGAGGAACAAGATCCAAATGATGTGTGAAAGAACATCAGCACATTAGCGCACCTGTCGAGGTCTTTGGCAACACTTCAGGAAGATGTCTGACTTACATTTTTTATTTATTCTGATGCTGATGATTTAAACCCACATTGGAGCAGAACTGCAGAGTGCGCCCTGTTTTTTATGATTAAGAAAGCGTCTCATGCATGTCCTGTTTCAGTGGTGGATCTAATGTGGCCCAGTTTCTTATACTGAGGTCAGTGTATAGTAATCCCTGTGAGCCAAAATCTTACAAAACATTCAAATTATCACAGTTTTTTTTCTTCTCTTGGTTCTATATGATGTCACAGAGAGGGGATGTCCCTAATATGGCCATGTGAAGCGCAGAAGCTCCACCCTCTGTTTAAAACTCCTGTAGTTATTCAGAAGAAATGTTTTAAATGTTAATGGGTTCGAACAGCTTGTTCGGAGGCCCAGTGAGACAAAGAAGGATTATTTTGAACTGTGAATCATGCAAAGCTGCTTTCATAGCAGCTTTCTTCTCCTCCAGCTCTGTTATCATCATCCTTTGTCCAGCATATCCACCCTTCCTCCTCTGCACATGTCCAAACCATCTCAGCCTCTCTGAGCTGTCCCTCTGATGGACTCACTTCTAATCACTCCCAGTGAACACCTGAACATCTTAAGCTCCGCCTCCTGTCGTTGCATCAGTGACACCATCTCGAAACCATCACAGCAGATCTTATAAACCTTCCCTTTCACACTTGTCGGTATCCTTCTGTTCTTCCGTCTCCACCAGCTCCACCTGTACTCTCTTCTCCACCTGTCTTGTTCAGTTCAATGTTTTATTTATAAGGCATCAAATCACAACAACACCCCGAGGCGCTTTATACTGTAAGGTAGACCCTACAATACATACAGAGAAAAACCCAACAATCATATGACCCCCTATGAGCAGCACTTTGATGACAGTGGGAAGGAAAAACTCCCTTTTAACAGGAAGAAACCTCCGGCAGAACCAGGCTCAGGGAGGGGCGGGGCCATCTGCTGTGATTGGTTGGGGAGCGAGAAGGAAGACAGGATAAAGACATGCTGTGGAAGAGAGACAGAGGTTAATAACAGATATGATTCAATGCAGAGAGGTCTATTAATACATATTTTAGCAAAATAATGGTGCCTTGCTGTAGATACACCTCTGGTATCACTTTCAACATCCTACGTCGCTTTGTACTCAAGTTAGCACATTCACAAGAGGTCAAGGTTGAGGTCAATGTGATATAAACTCATCCAGATCTTTAGCAGATACACCTGTGGTGTCACTTTCACATCTCAGGCATCCACACCAGCCGTCACATAGCTAAAGGAGTGATGACGATACTACGTAAGCCTTGCATGGCTGCGGGGCAAAAACAAGAGAAAGTGGTACGAATGTAGACAAATCCATGGTGGTATCACAACAGCACATAAATATACAGCCAGCCAACAAGGAAATGAAGATGACAGACCACACCTGTGTGTTGGGTCACATGGTGTCTGGGGGATATTAATCAATTATGTGAGGACTTTTTATTTTATGTGACGGCTATACATAAAAACATTATATTATTATTATGAGTATAATCATTATTTAGTTTAAAGATGTCTGCCTTGGTTGTTGCAGACTCAGCTGATCTGGTTAAACGTGTCCACGTTGTGCTGGAAGCCCCGTTAGGCCCAACGACGAAAGAAATCCCTGCAGGGTTTAGGCGAGCTTCAAAGATATGAAACTTAACATGAAAAAGGTAAAAGGAGCAGACTTTAAAATAGTTTCTCTGCATTCACGTGCAGCAGACTGAACCCCGGAGTGACTCTGAGTGTAAGAATGATCGTAGAGATGCCATTTTCCTCCCTGACCTTTTCTTTTCCGTGGCATTGTGTGAAAGACGAAAACACAGCTCTAATAGCACAACATTTGCAGGCCTCACACCAGAAAAGTGTCCTCGTCCCCAAAGTGTGTTACCCGCTGAGCCCAGGGCTCGCCGTTCTGGTCTTTTGCTGTTACGACTGAATTTTGAGTGAATGTTTTTCTGCAGAAAACATCTAGAAAATAGTATTAAAATAGACTAAATGGGGTGACGGAGAGCGCACCTGTAGAAGAAGCTTTAAAGCATGATCGGTGGAAACGAGAGGCAGAATCAGACTGAGCAGCATGAAAACCAGCTGCAGCTCTTAGAAAAATAAAGCTTCTTGTAAAATAAACTTTCATCATTAGCTGCTGAATACAGTTCATTTCTCCTCCTCACCAACACCGTGTCAGATCCTCCGAGGTTTCCTCAGACACGAAGGCAGCAGTGTGTGCCTGTGTGTGTGTGAATGTGTGTGTGCTGCACTTTATTTACATTCACTTTCATCTGTGAATGTGTTTTATGTTGCTGTTTGTCCAGAGCTGCACTTCATGTGCTCGCGTTTGCTTTTTGAACTTGTATGTGTGTGAATGCTAATGTTTCTCTCCTTGAGTTTAAGTGCACACAGCTGGTGACATGTGTCTGCCTCCTTTTGACCTAAAGAGAGTGTGTGTGTGTGTGTGTGTGTGTGTGTGTGTGTGTGTGTGTGTGTGTGTGTGTCAGTCAGGGGTAAGTAGGCCACCTGATACCCTGCTGAATAATTGATGTCCAGTTGGAGAAACGCTGATAATGGAGGGTTGACAGAATGACAGAAATCAAGCCGTAATCTCTCGCGTCCATCTTCCTCTCCGGCGCCGCGGAGCTCTACGCTTCTCAGACGGGATCTGTTATGCACATTGTAAATAACTCGGGCACACACGGACTAATCGAGTGAGGCAAACTGAACACGGGGGAAGGAAGAACAAAAGAAAACCCAACAAAGACCACGAGAGCGATCAATCTTACCTTCGCCCTCAAGTTTCATTCACATAGCTTCAGTTCATAACAGCAGTCTTCTTCGTGTGTTTTAAGACCCTGAGATGAGTGCTGTGGATACTGCAAGTGTTGGTATTGATCCGATGCCCAATAAATACAGGGTCAGTGCTGCCGATACAGATACTTTGAAGGTGTCGTGATTTATGAGACAACTCGTCATCCATCTGCAAACTTTGAACACATTGTAACTCAGTTGGTGGACTACAAACTGAACCTGGAGGATGATAACAAAGCACTGATCAAAGTGATACTTGGATCGATCTGCTCACCTCCACCTAAAATAACAGTGATAGACCCACAGATGTTACTTCTCAGCTAACACTGGCACAATCAAATGTGAATGTTTTTGAAAAATGAAGTGATGAAGTGGAAGCCAGTAATAAACAGCAGCACTCTCTCACTACCTCCTTTTATCTGTCAGAGGTTTAAGACTTTAACAGAAGCTCTTTGGTCACAGGAGGGCTTTTGGGCTCAGGCTAATCCCCAGTGAATCTGCTGATTAGGACCTTCTGCTGGACCTGACCACACACCCGTCTGCTGACCTCTCATTTCTTGGTGTCACCTTTGCTCTTTCCAGTTCGGTGTTCTCTTTAAGTCCTCGTATGCGTTTCGTCTTGGCCTCGGTACGGTTTCGGCGCCCTTGACCGTTCTTCGTCTCTTCTCATCCTCTCTTTTTATCCTGCTCCTCGTCTGCCACGTTTCCTCCGATTCTCATTGTTTGTTCCCTTCATCCAGATAAAGGATTCCTCTGACTCGTGTCCTCTTCGCTTTGCAGCACCCTCTCTTCGTGTCCTTGTCTCTCTGGTGCACTTTTGTTATTTCATCATGTCATCACAGCCTCATGTAATATCTACATCTTCTGTTCTCCCCATGTTTTTCATCTCTTACCTTCCCACATCTCTCTTCATCCATCTGGTTTTTTGTTTTTCTTCCCTCTCTCACATTATCATCATGCTCCTTTCCCTCTTCTTCCTGCTTTCACTCCTTTCCTCCTACAAAAAACGATTGCTATTTTTTTCACTGATCATTCACTTTGTCTGTTTCTTTCAAAACTGGCTCACTTTCAGCTGTGCCCTTGCTTCAAGGCTTTATTTGCCTCTCCCCATGCTCCGCCTCTCTCTTATTCACACATGTAGTGTCAAATTTCCGCTTATTTTTTTATCTTTCATTCGCTGCTCTCTTTCCTCTGTCAGCCTCCGTCTCCTCTATCCATTTTCTTTCAGTTCTTTTTGTTCTCTCTCATGACTTTTCCTCTCCTCCTTTCCATTTACAGCATCCTGCGAGGCTGCCACTCAGCCCTGAAGAAACCGGCGCGCTCAAACCGAGCACATGAATGTTAACTAGTATTTCCACTTAACGACTTCGGCATGTGGGATGCGGGGAAGATCAAACCCAGGTAAAGTTGCTTTTACACACAGAACTGAAGCCTTTGCTGACTCAGACAGACGGAGAGGTTGCTTCCAGGCCAACGCTCTCTCCCGTGGAATACAAGCAAGCTGGAAATGAGACTTATATAAAAAGAGGCAGGCTGAGACAATCACAGAATAATTGGGGTGAATCTGTAGATGCTGCCTTTAGTGTTAAAGCACTTCTGGATTCCCCAGCACAGCTAATTGAGCAGCTTTGACACTTGTGATTCTGTTCCTTATGTTCATATTTCATGCCAAAAATACTGTGGTAATAATGTAACCTGGCATTAACCTGTGGAAGTCTATATATGGCATCATATTTATACATTGCTCCTTTAAGACTTTGACTGATGTGGAGAAAAGACTGAATTTCCTGAAACTGAAGAGATCACACACCTCCAGGAGTTTAAATTTGACTGGCATCTGATTAATATTTGCCTAAAATTCTCAGACTTTTACTCGACTGAGCTCAGACTTTATTCAATAAAAGATGTCATACATCCAACCATTCATCCATTCAACCATTCATCTATGTCATACATCCAACCATTCATCCATCCATCCGTCCATCTATGTCATACATCCAACCATTCATCCATTCATCCATCCATCTATGTCATACATCCAACCATTCATCCATCCATCTATGTCATACATCCAACCATTCATCTATGTCATACATCCAACCATTCATCCATTCATCCATCCATCTATGTCATACATCCAACCATTCATCCATCCATCCATCTATGTCATACATCCAACCATTCATCCATCCAACCATTCATCTGTGTCATACATCCAACCATTCATCCATACATCCATCCATCCATCCATCTATGTCATACATCCAACCATTCATCCATTCATCCATCCATCTATGTCATACATCCAACCATTCATCCATCCAACCATTCATCTGTGTCATACATCCAACCATTCATCCATACATCCATCCATCCATCCATCTATGTCATACATCCAACCATTCATCCATTCATCCATCCATCTATGTCATACATCCAACCATTCATCCATCCATCCATCCATCCATCCATCCATCTATGTCATACATCCAACCATTCATCCATCCATGTCATACATCCAACCATTCATCCATCCAACCATTCATCTATGTCATACATCCAACCATTCATCCATCCATCCATCCATACATCCACCCAACCATTCATCCATCCAACCATTCAACCATTCAACCATTCATCCATCCATCCATCTATGTCATCCATCCAACCATTCATCCATCCATCCATCCATCCATCTATGTCATTCATCCAACCATACATCCATCCATCCATCCATCTATGTCATACATCCATTTATCATCCATCTATGTCAGCAGTCTCCAACCTTTTTTGCGCCACGGACCGGTTTATGCCCGACAATATTTTCACGGACCGGCCTTTAAGGTGTCGCGGATAAATACAACAAAATAAAACCAGTACTGGTACCGAAAAAAAGAAGATTTCTTCATAACACACGTGAAAAGACCCAGGAAAACCGAGTTAACGATAAAAACGATAACAAAATAACGCTGAAAACCGATAAAAACCCTGAAAACCATACATTTCACACCTGAGCCTCAACTCTCGCGGCCCGGTACCAAACGACTCACGGACTGGTACCGGTCTGAGGTCCGGGGGTTGGGTTTTTGGTTGATCTATGTCATCCATCCATCTTCTGCTGCTCAGGTTTCAGGGTCTCAGACTCAACAGTCTAAGCAGAGACATCCAGAGTACCCTGTCCTAAACCCTTGCAGGGGTGAGTGAGGCTTTCCTGAACCATCTGAGAGATGGAGTATTCCCAGTCTGTCCTGAGTCTGTCCTGGAAATGTCCGCTTTGGAAATTCTTTTCTTTTTTTCAAGCAGTATCAACTTGAATAAAACTATCAATTGCTGGTCTTTTGTTTTGTTATTTCAAAAAGAAAAAAGAATTTCACATGGTCTTAGTAAAACCAGCTGCTCGGTACAACAGAGTAAAGTGTCCCAGTGTGTGTGATGCTTTGTGATGGTGCAGGTTTGGACCCACAGGGAAGAAGCTTCTCTCACAGACTGTTTCCCTGTGATACAACTACTTTTCTTTTAATAAAAACAATACATATTTATTGCTGTGCTTTTGCAAAGATGTGACTTCAAAATGTGAAATTTAAGAGACTAAAATTCTGGTAGTTGTTGTTTAAGTGTCAGTTCCTGCATCCATGCCCACCCTCACAGGATAATCTGAGCCCGTTCATAGGGCTCTTGGCTGGATTAGATTAGGATGTATGACTTCATCCGACTGCTTATAATCCATGCATCAAGTGTGACTCTCACTCTTACCAGCAGGGTCCTTGGTATGACTGTAAGCATCTCAGAAATGTCTATAGTGGTGTGAAGCATCCTTCCGAAGAGAAGAAAGAGGACAGGTGTGCGCTGTGATTGGTGTAATCTTGGCCTCAGCTGATTGTCAACTTGATGATCAGTCAGTATTTGTATTTTGTGTTAAATCAACAGATAAGAAACACCCAGTGCATCATGGGAAGCCCTCGCCAACCGAGACCAGCTGACCGTCTATGTTTGTTCCCATGCGTTAAATCCATGTTGCTAATAACACATGTGATCACTTTTCTTCTGCTTCTCTATTTTGATGTCAGATGACAATTGCAGCAGCGTCCACTTCTGCAGGAATATGATTTATTATTTATTATTTATATCACCGTGCTTCACGGAGTTCTGGAAAAGAAGCTCCGGGCCCACAGTTCAGTTCAGCCACACGTCACAGAGTGGAAGCAAAGAGTCTGTTAGTTCATGTCCACTTATCAGGTTCAAAACAGGAAACTGCAGCTTTCTTCTCTTCCATCCTCTGTGTTGTAACTATGATAAACTGGATCTTATCAAATAAATGTACATAAAAATTACTATTTGTGAGAACTTTGTGAGTATTTTCACTTCATGAAACATGTCCTTACATGTGACAAACTACATTTTCCCTCAGGAATGATTTATTTTTGTGCTCCTGTCTGCTGAAAAGAGCCGTTTCTCTTTTATTTTTTCATTTTATTTGACTCTGGTTTCCCCTGCACTACAATATCTGTAGCTTTGGCTGTGTTTCCTATCATATCAGTGTTATTTTGATAAAATACTTCTCTTTGTTTAAAGCTGTGGCAAAAGGCAAGATCACTGACACAGCATTCAGAGTCACTTAAATACAAAAACAACATAAAATGATGCATTTAAATCTGAGTTATGGTCAAAGTAAAGATAAAGATGAATAATAATTACAGATGCTGCAGAGTTGGAGTCGATCTTTAGGACATTTGGTCCACGTGGTATAAAAGGTCCCGGCGCTGCTTCCTGCAGCACATCAGACGTGTTTGTTTGTTGTCGTCACAGATCTGGGATTTGTGAATCAGCTGCAGCTGATCTGAGACCTGTGAGCTGTAGTAGTTGCAGCCATTAAAGAGAACCCCTGGTTAAGTGCTGCTGAGTGATTCTGGGACTGTCACTGTCACCGGCTTAGTCTTATGTGTTCTTTGTCTCGTGATCACGCTCAGTATGAGACATTTAGTGTGGCTGAGGAACCAAAGCTGTGACTCTACCTGCAAGAACTACCAGGACAGCCTTTTCTTCCTGGTGGTGAATGTGGAGAATCTGGTGTTGATCCGACAGCCTTACGTTTCATTATGTTTAAGAATAATGTCCACTTCAGGTTTAAAAGACACATTCAGTAAACACGTGGTGTTTCCAAAGTCAGCAAAGTGATCTCAGTACTGCCAGAATGCTAATTATGATTTATTTTCAGACAGTGCGCATGCGCCAACCAGCGTGCAGCCTGTTACAGTCGCTCCTGCTTTTCTCTTAGTTTAGCTCTTTTTTCTTACGTATTCTTTTTTTTTCTGACTTGTATTTTCCTCCGTTTTCTATCTCTTACTCAATCATGTGGATTGAGAGAGTTTTTGTTCTTCTGGTGGCCGTGGAACTGTTACTTTTATCATGGAACGGGACCGCGGCACATCTCCTACACGCACGGACTGTTTACTCCAGAGATCAGCTGATCGCCCTGATGCCGGCCGGCTCGCTGGCCAGGCCCGCAGAAGTACCAGCTGAAATTTGGAGGAAAACACATCGGGGATGCAGAGGTCAAGGACAGAAGAGAAGAAAAAAGGTGACGGTGAGACAGCGGAGGCTCGAAGCGAGGAGGAGGTTTAAACCGTGTCTGCCGTCTATCGTGATGGGAAATGTGCGATCGTTGGCAAGTAAAATCGACGAGCTCTCAGCACTGGTACGGAGTCAGAGGGAATACCGAGAGTGTAGCCTGATGTGTTTCACCGAATCATGGATGCACCAGGACATTCCCGATGAGAATGCTTCCGTGGAAGGCTTCCACACTGTTCGGGCGGACAGGGACAGCATCGCTAGCGGTAAGCGTAAAGGAGGTGGGCTTGCTGTTTTAGTTAACAACCGGTGGTGTAACCCTGCCAACATAACAATCAAAGAAAGGATTTGTTGCCCGGACACTGAACTGTGTGCTGTTGGACTCAGGCCGTATTATTTACCCAGGGAATTCTCTCACGTCATCTTGGTGGCTGTTTATGTTCCCCCCTCTGCTAACCCCACAGCTGCATGTGACACTATCCACTCTGCCATAGCTCGGCTACAGACTCAGCACCCGAGTGCCTTTATTGTGATCTCGGGTGACTTCAACCATGTATCACTGGACAATACACTACCAACATTCAAACAATATGTGGACTGTCCCACCAGGGGAGAGAAAACTTTAGACTTACTGTATGCTAACGTCAAGGATGCATACAGCTCCTCCTCCCTCCCCCCACTTGGTAGGTCAGATCATAACCTGATTCACCTCACCCCCCGCTATGTGCCAATTGTGAGGAGGGAACCTGTGACCACCAGGACTGTCAGGAGGTGGTCAGAGGAGGCAATAGCGGAACTACAGGGCTGTTTCGAGGTGACCGACTGGGAAACACTCTGTGAGCCTCACGCCGAGGACATCAATGGGCTTACTGAGTGTATCACAGACTACATAACTTTCTGCACCGACTCCATTGTTCCAGCTCAGACTGTTCATTGTTACCCAAATAACAAGCCGTGGGTGACTAAGGACATCAAAGCCCTCCTCAACAACAAGAAGAGGGCTTTCAGAGGGGGCAACAAAGAGGAGGTGAGGAAGATCCAGGTGTTACTAAAGGACAAGATCAGAGAGGCTAAGGACAATTACAGGAGGAAGCTGGAGTGGAAACTCCAGCAGAACAGCATGAGAGAGGTGTGGAGGGGCATGAAGACCATCACTGGATTCAGGCCAACCAACAGCAGGGGAGCTGAGGGAGGTGAGAATAGAGCCGACGAGTTGAATCTGTTTTTCAATAGATTCGACACCACAGTGTCTGCTCCCACCCCCACAACCTCACCTGCAGTCAGCCTGGAATCCAGAGCCACACCACTGTGCCAGCCTCTCTCTTCACATGTTGCCTCCTGTGAGATTCCTGACACCCCTCCCCCACCCATCACCTTCACTCAATACCAGGTTGAGATGCAAATGAGGAGACTTCACTCAGGCAAGTCTGCTGGACCAGACGGAGTGAGTCCCCTTGTCCTCAAGGCCTGTGCCCCCCAGCTGTGTGGAGTCTTTCATAAACTGTTTATGCTGAGTCTGAGTCTGCAGAGGGTCCCGGTGATGTGGAAGACATCATGCCTCGTCCCTGTACCAAAGACGCCTCGTCCCAGTGGCCCCCAGGATTACAGGCCCGTGGCACTGACCTCCCACATCATGAAGACCCTGGAAAGGCTCATCCTGGACCAGCTGCGACCCATAGTAAGACCACATCTGGATCCCCTTCAGTTCGCTTATCAGCCTCGTCTCGGAACAGAGGACGCCATCATCTACCTGCTCAATCGTGTCTACACCCATCTGGACCAGCCGGCGAGCACTGTGAGGGTCATGTTTTTTGACTTTTCCACTGCTTTCAACACCATCAGGCCGACCCTCCTGGGTGATAAGTTAGCAGCGATGCAGGTGGATGCTTCTCTGGTGTCCTGGATTGTTGATTACCTGACAGGAAGACCACAATATGTACGTCTCCCACAGTGTGTGTCTGACAAGGTGATTAGCAACACAGGGGCACCACAGGGGACTGTCCTCTCCCCCTTCCTCTTCACCCTCTACACCACAGACTTCAGCCACTGCACAGAGACCTCCATCTTCAGAAGTTTTCTGATGACTCTGCGGTGGTTGGATGCATCAGCAGGGATGATGAGACAGAGTACCGGGCTGTGGTCGACTCCTTTGTCACGTGGTGTGAGCAGAATCATCTGCAGCTCAACGTGGCAAAGACCAAGGAACTGATCGTGGACTTCAGGAAGACCAGGAAACACTTGACCCCTGTTTCAATCCAGGGGGTCAGTGTTGACATTGTGGAGGACTATAAATACCTTGGAGTACACATTGACAATAAACTGGACTGGGCTAAAAACACCACAGCACTTTACAGGAAGGGCCAGAGTCGTCTCTATTTTTTGAGGCGACTGAGGTCCTTCAACATCTGCCAGAAAATGCTGAGGATTTTCTATGAGTCTGTTGTGGCCAGTGCGATCCTCTATGCTGTTGCATGCTGGGGGAGCAGGCTGAGGGTCGCAGATGCCAACAGACTTAATAAACTGATCCGTAAGGCCAGCAATGTTGTGGGGATGGAGCTGGACTCCCTCAAGGTGGTGTCGGAGAGGCGGATGCTGTCCAAGATAAAGACAATGTTGGATAACACCTCCCACCCACTCCATGACATGTTGGTCAGTCACAGGAGCACGTTCAGTGAGAGACTGAGATTACCGAAAAGCACCACTGAACGACACAGGAAATCATTCCTGCCTGTGGCCATCTCCCTGTACAACGCATCCACTTAACACACTGTTTGCTGCTACAACTACACATGTTTCTTTTCCAACTATTTATCTATGAGTGACTTATGTATGTATGTATGTATATATATGTATATATTGTACTATTCTTAGTTAGCGTATTGTCTGTCTTGTCTTAATGTTGGTTTAAAATGGAGCACTGTAACAAAAAATAATTTCCCCCAGGGATCAATAAAGTATTCTGATTCTGATTCTGATTCTGATTTTCATCTATAAAACAAACACACGTTTCTATTTTGTCCCATGTGGATAATTCCTGAATCGAGTCAGCTAAGTGCTCAGACTTTGCTCAAAGACCTCATGCAGGCCTCAAATTACTTCTACTGACTTCAATGCACTGCTAGCCTTTAAATCCCCGATTAAGTTAAACACCACCAGCTACATACGGCCTAAAACAGTAGGACTCCTTCATATGGAGTACTGGGGAATCTTTTTCACTCTGCATGTTATCACCGGATCGCTTACATCCGGCGAGCTGTACTCTTATCCTCAGCATCTTTAAACACGCCGGATTTCTCCTGTTGGCTTTTAGCTGATTTGTTAACCGTCCGCTTCGCAGTCATGGCAGTGCTGTAATATTTGCTGCCACGTGGCTTTGAGCTGTCTGCTCTTTACTGTTAATGGTTTCCAATCAAGCTGTTTAAACTGATTAGGCCGCTGCAGTTATTGGAGTCAGGCTGGATTAGAGGCGCTGGATGTAAATGTCCGCTGATGCTGTTCAAATCGGTTATGTGATTTGAGGAGTAACGTAATACCTCCTTCCACTCTGCAGTGCTCATTAAGAACCTGTGAACCCCACTATCACTACAGACAGTGAACTAACCGCAGATGCACTGAGGCCTCATGATAAATTTATTTCTGAACATTTATTTAGATATTAGAAAAGCAGCAGCGCTGCCTCAGCTCTGGAGTGAATCTTGAGTTACTTTAACTGGTCTAAGAAATCTGCATCATCATCTGATGATGATGATGGTTTTAGAGAACAGCAGAGACGAGGGAACACTTTAGTGAGCGGCAACCTCGATGGCTCGAACGTGGCGTCCTGGTTTGGAAGCGCCAAAAAGCTGCACTTCCTTTAACGTCCACTTGCTTTCAAAACAGGAGCGATGGAGTTTGTCCCAGCTGGGCCAGAGACGGGGTACGTACCCCGGACAGGTCACCGCCCTCACTCGCATTCATGTATACGGCTGATTTAGAATCACCAGTTAACCTAAGCCCACTCACTGCATGTCTGTGGACTGTGGGTACCTGGGGAGAAGCCCACAGAGAAAGACCTCGGCCACATTGTGGGCCTTGTTGTGTGAAGCAACGGTGCTAAGCAGCACGGCGAGCTGTAACAACTTGTGAGTCAATCATTCTAATATTGTGTGTCTGTTTGTTGGTTCTGTGTAGTTTAGCTGTCTACTCTCTGTTTTCACCTGTGGCTTTAAAAAGGCAGAAACCAATGGAAAACGCGACGGTGGCTCCATCCATCTTTTATTTACAGTCTGTGTAAGGGCCGTGAGAGGTCGAGCACGGTCGGGCTAAACGAGGTGTCGATTTCTCTGTTAGTCAGCCTCAGACTCACGCTCGGGGCCGCAGCTTTTCTGCGACTCGCATAAGCTGGATTCACCCAAACACTCGAGTTACATCAGAAACGCGCACATCTGAATCCATTCTGCTCTTTTGCCAGGTGTTTTTCTCATTCCTCGGAGCAATTACAATGAAGCCTGATTGCAGAAAATCTTCCAGCCGTCGCAAACATCCACCATAAATGGTTTTGGCATCAGTCAAAGAGCAAGTGCTTCCTTTTAAGCACCACCGTCCTCCATCAGCGCGCAGAGAAATCCATCAGTGAAAGGAAGGAAATCATTTCTCCTAACCTCGGCACCGCCGCCACGAGATGTCGAATTTTAAGCGAGGGGCACGAGGGGACTTGAATAATCTTTCTATCACGTTTAATCACCGTCACTAATTGCTATTCTACAGCAGGAACTCAACAGGTTTGCCTTCTCGGGGGGCTGCTGGGAGTCACTCTGAGAAATGAACTGAATTAGAAGTAGCTGAAGCGGGCTGGGAGGAACCTGGCGATGCTTTTTTTTGTCAGCGCCGAATGTGGGATTATTATTCCAGCAACAGTTTAAATATCAGACTTCTCAGAATTAGGATTTGTCACATCCATTGAAATCCTGTGACTGGAGCATTAAGATGAAATATATCCAAAGAGTGCGATTACACGGAGCGGCCTTCTTGGAACTTTTAAAGATGAAACCGTTACGTAAAACTACCCGAGAAGCACATTTTCATCCTAATGTCCAGATTAGAGTTGGGACAAGGAGATTACATTATGTGGAGCGCGGCCCGTTCTCGGCTGTTTGGGGAACATGAGCCAAATCTCCTGCTGTATAATTGCCTGTTACACTCAGAGTGAGGCGAAAGGACAGCTCGACGCACGGAGACGAGAGCGGCGCAAAAGAGCCCGTTCTGTTCCAAAAATAAAAACAAAATATATTTGAATTATCTTCTTGTGAAAAATCATTGGCCTTGATTTGCAATCCCTCACAATTTCATACTGCAGTTTGTTCTAAGTATGATTGTCACATAATAAGACTGTTTGGGCAATTACTGCAGCTTTCATAAGGGAATTACTTTTGCACTTCATTAAAATGAAGCAGAGAATATAATTGCGTCTTTTCCCCTCCCATCCTTCTCCTCAATGCTCCCTTGCTTCAATCTTCCATTTCTTTCTCGGAGAATTCGACTCTCACATGTTCTACCCAGATGCATCGGCGCACACACACTTACAGAAATCTATTTGAAATTGCAAATAGCTAAGAAGAGTAAGCCTCTTGCGTCTCCAGGGAGATGAGACTTGGATTCAAGGTTTTCAGTTTGAAAAACAATACACTTATTATGGCATTTTGCCTGCGAGGGAAATCGCTTCCTCCCCTCGCTCTCTCTTCTCTGATCCCTCCGTTTGGCAAAGATGATTTAAGGTCTTGTTTAACACAGTCAGAAGCATCTTTGCTTTGCAGAGCACATGTTGTGTTGTGTGTGTGTGTGCACAGGGGTGTGCACGCGCAAGCTTTATGGCACGCGAGTCTGTGAGTGAGCACGTGCACACACTTGTGCACGCACGTGTTTCTTTGCATCTCGGTGTTGTGCGGTGTGTACGTACGTATGCTTTGAAGACGCGAGCAAAACGCTCGCTGAGGATGTAACCTTTCAGCCTCTCTGCTGAGGGAAGCTCTTTCACTTTATTTGCATTACAGTGGAGATGAAAAATAGCGCGCAGACAGGCTGCCGACTCGACATGACTAGTAAACACATTTTAGGTGTAACCTCATGCAAAAAGCCTGCGCATCACACAAAATCAGCTCTTTTGTTTTTAATCTTTCAGGACCTTTTTGTGCCTTTTTAAAAGTGTAAATCTGTGTCTGCAAAAAAGTAAGTGAAGCAAACTTTGAGCGCTGACTTATTTGGATGTTTTTATCTACTTAGAGCAACAAATTTGGCCTGTTTTTGCCTCCTGCTTTGTCTCCACTCGGGAAGACTGAAAGCTGCATGTGATTTATTCAGATATTATTTTCCTTTTGAAATACTCCTGTCACAACAAAGTCAAGGTCGGAGTGAGGTTGCGTGTGCTGTTTTTCTAAAATGAATCTTCCCCTGCACACAACAGGTCAGCACAAACTGCAAACTCACTGCAAACCTTGTGCTTGTACATTTGCCCAGTGGATTTGTGTTGCTGTGTTAAAGGCAGAGTGACTGCGCTCGCCTGCCGACAAGACTGCAACACTCAGAGAGGAACAGAGACAAGCTTGTTTATTCCATTTTTACTGAGAATAAATCATCACTTAAGAGCAAGACGAACACTCAGTGTCCACCTCTGGTGATGGCCAGATACGGCAAATATATATTGGAAGCTGTTGTCGTCTATTTTGAATGAGTGCAGTGATCTATAAGCACATCTCTGCCTTCACTCCTTTAAAAACAGATGTGGATGATTTTGCATCTTGGACACTGTTTGTCAGTAAGACCCTAACAGGAAGCCGGCCATCGTGCTTCCTGTTCTTACTTGACTGGTGTTCCTGGCCGATCAAACTGGGTCCACTGACTGCTTTTAAAATGAGATGTGCTCATTTCCAGCTCCATATTTTTATACTTAAACTTTACTAGTGTAGGTTTGTATGATTCACAGCTCACAGTAATCCTGATTTATCTTAAACCGAGCCTCGGTGCAGTTCCTCAGCTCATCCTCTGCACTTTATCTCCTCTCCATTTAAGCCAAGGTTCTCCTGATTATTCTGCAACCTCCAAACAGAGTTTAAAGAGCAGGTGGGAGGGGCCCTCACAGCTGTGACCATATAAGGACATCTACTTTGTTTGAAGTCACATTCTCATTGGCTAAGGCATTCTGACAGACAGCGCATTAGCCAATGAGCATCCCGTTTAGTTTTATTCCACAGATAATCCTCCACTCTGAAACAAGATATGACCCATATCCACAGAGGAGACTTCATCCTTTATTCATCGTTACCCCAAAAGTGACGCAGCCCTTAAACTCTGTGTTTACAGTGTTTACAGAGGTCTTTTCAAAAAGCTATTTTTAAACAGACGTCTATAGGATTTTTGCAGCCACAGCCTCATTATTAAAATCCTTTATCATGCTCATTATGAGCATCCACTGCTGGATGAGGAAATAAGGAAAGGAAGAATAGGTCCACTTTAAGTTCATGATCATGACCAGCTAGCTTCTGTTTGACTCTCATATCTGCCTTACAGCTTGAATTTGCATTTAGTTTCAGGGGTTCTTTTTATAATACGTTTCATTAATTGTGTCCCTGCTCTGAGAAGCTGCACTCACAATCCTGCCGTTTCCTTTTATCGCTTTTAGACCGTTTATGTGGAGTCGGAGTACGGCTGAAGGTGCTGGAGGTGGCAGGCTCTGCTGATCTTTATGCAGATGTGCAGTGTAGTTGTGACGGAGCATGAGCGGGACACCTTTTGCATACACAATCTGCTCATGGCCAGACAGAGCCTCTGCTAGGTTCTTGGTACCCAGGATGATCGTCGGGCTGGTCTGGGCCAACAGCTGGGTGACAGCATCGGTGTTAGCGACGTTAGCCGCAGCCATGGTTGCATTCTGGAGCTGCAGTTGTCTGCACCGTCAACGCAAACTGTCACAGAGCCTTTGGTATAAACCTCAGAGGTATGCACACATCCACACTGATAAAATATTTTCCAGTGTTTCTTTTTTATATTTATTATTCAATTGTGTATAAGTTCCTCCAAAAATTCCTGGATCCAGGTTTTAAAAAGTTGGACGTTCACTCAAAATGTTTTATTCCCATATCATTTTGAGTAATTCTGCTAACAACAAAGACAGCAAACCGATCAAATATCTTCTTCTTAGAAATAATTAAAAGTGCAAAGCAATCCTTTAATACCACGTTCCAGGCGATAGCCTCAAAAACCAGTTTGGAATATGATATCTGATATTAGCTGATGTTTGTCCAGGACTGGTTTTAGTGAAATCCTGAGGACCTGTCAGTCACAGGATTTGTTTGCCTCTCGTCTGGGAGGCCTCGTGGAAGGCCTGATGATCAAACACACTTGATATTTTCACAGCAGAATCTGTCCTCCAGCATTCTTCACCATGTTATTTACTCCTCTCTGTGGGCCTTCATCCTCACTCTGACCCTTTTACACTTTCATTTCAAAAGTCTTGTATTGGGACTGGAAGCCACATGAGATTTAACACTCTTTTGTTTCTGTTGGCCAGATCGTCGGTCTGATTACAGTCCAATTTTCCCAGCTGCATGTCAGCGACGGTCGGCTCTGCTGGGCGGCTCGTAAAACTCAGCAGGTTAATAGCAACGATTAAAAGTTAGCAGTAAAATCTGGTAAGCTTTAACATTCCTGCAGATCAATCCTCTCTCGTGGATGCGTCATCGAGCACATTGACCAGGGATCGGATGAACACAGTAACAGTTCAGTGCACAGTGTCATCAGTCCTGTGACTGCCGGGATCAGACCATGTCTGACGTCGTTCCAGGAGAAGCAAAGATTGCAAACATTTTATTCAACATGGACTTCACCTGGTTGCAACGTGAGCCGCTCAAACATAGTTGTTCAGCAGAACTCGGACTGCAAGCCAGAAACCAGAAGCTTTCCAGTAACCAACCATCCTTATGTTTCCCTAAAGACTATTTTATTTTTACAGAGGAGATCAGGAGTAAAGCTTCACCTCGAGCTTTTGACTCACTCTCTGTCAGCTGTTCACTGCGACTTCAGCAGGCATCATTCCCATCTGGCTGTTCCCAATCAGGACCCTACAGAGGAGCAGGGAAGCCCACACTCTACTTCCTGCTCTCTCACAGTTCCTATTGGTCAGTCCGTGACCTCTATCAGTTCTTTAATAAACCAAAAACACAAACTTTGATTCTGGCTCTAAAAGCTTTATGTTATCAGCCAGTAACTTAGTATTTCTAGTTCTGTACAAATACTAGTCTTCAGCTGCCTGATTACCGTAACTCAGTTTTCAGGGGCACCTCTGAGTATGGAAGTCTAAAACTAGCATGTCGCTGTGTGTCTGGCTTTCGGTGGATTTTAGAATTCACATTATGAGTGGGGTACGTCCTGAACAGGGCCAACACAGACCACACAATCTAACCTACAGCCATTTAACCATTCAAGTGTTTGAACACAGGAACTCTGACTTCAGTGTGGAGTTTGTCTTCTCCTTCCAGACACAAAGAAGAAGCCTGACCAAGAAATTCAAACCAGGAGCCGCTGTCCTGGGAGGCAAGCACTGCACCACCCCAAGGTTAGAATTCATTGTACAATATACTCAGTTACACACACAGTTTCACATGAACAGGTCTTTGTCCGTGGGAGCAGCTGGGGGGTTTCGTGTTCGTCATCAGGATGGTTCTGTCATGGTCTGGGTGGGCACCTGCAGGTCTCCGACAGCGGCCCCTCCTCCTTTGGGCGGAGTTCGGTTGCTCCTCCCTGGCTGACCACCTGTGAGCAATCATGCCAGCAGTATATCAGACCTGCGCTCTCAACCATTCATCGCCTGAGTATCTGCTATCCCCATGTCAGTCGAGTGGAGCATCATAACTCTGTCAGACGCTGTGTGATGTCTTACTTGTTTCTCTTGTCCTCAGAGGTAGCACCTGGAGCGGAGATCTTGTCTCCCTCACTCCCGCCTTCCTGGACCTGGGCCGCCTGCTGCTAACACGACGTGGCCTGCCGGCCCACCACTCACTTGCCTGCCTCCCCACGCTTCGACCGCTTCCGGGCTTCCGCCCCACCTGTCACCTCCACCTGAAACCAATGCCCCGGCCCCTGCCTAGTCCTGTTTCTACCTCCCCGCTGCCGCTGCTGTTCAGCCGTCTCCTAGAGGTGTCTAGGTCGCCCTCATTATCGTAGATAATCCTACGCGCCACGAGTGTGGTGGCGCCGCTTTGCTTTTGCTTTTGTTTGCCTGTGGGCGGAAATAGTTGTTCAGTTGTTCCCTACCGTCTCGCTTCCGGGTTGGTTTCTGCACCTGTGTCCATCTTTGTTCCCTCGTGCCGCTGGGCCGTGACAGGTTCCCTGGCTACTCCTCTGGGCGGAGCCACCTGCTGAGCTCCATCAGCCGTCAATTATAGCAAAACTATAAAAGCCAGCACTGCCTACTACTCATCGCTGGTGCGTTCAGTCACTAGGTCCTGTAGTAAGTAGGCCTCGTCTAGCTCTGCTCTTCCCTCTGTTTCCTTGCATACAGTCTTCGCATCATATCCCCCTGAACTCACCACCTCCTGTTCGCTCCCTCCAGCGCTTGTTCCACCTCCGTCATCAGCTCCCATGAAGGAAATCATCATGCAGTCGCTTCACCTGCCTGTCCTCCTTCCAGCCCCGACACTCTTGGCACCTCAGGGAACCATTCGTCCCCTCGCACTGCTCCTCTCCTGGACTGTCCCATGAAAACCCTCCCCGAAACTCTTCAGTCTGGCCTGCGTGTAAGCCAGAGTCACCTTACTCTTACCTGCCAGTTACTGCTTCTCCCGTGGTCCCGACCGCAGCCTCTCAGGACAGCCCACCTTATAAGCTGTCCCCGTTTGCTCCGGCTCCTGTTTTCCTTGTTTTGCTCCCATTATTTCTGTAAATAAAGTCTTGCACATGGTTTTCAGTAAGTGAACTGAGTCTGCTTTTGGGTCCAGCTCTCGTATTCACCTCAGTTCATGACAGTCTAATTATACCAGAGCTGCTGATCAAGGCGTCCCAGCTGTTCCTGAGGCGAACACGCTTGTAGCAGCTAAACTTTGCCACAGCGTCTCTCCTCAGACATGTGCAGGAACTTTGTTTGTAATAGCGTCAGATTCCTTAGTTGTAACGATTGCGTGTCCTTTAATTTCAAACACGGTTTCAGGTTTTCTATGAGCGTTCTTGTTTGTGAGACATGTAGTATCATTTATGATACATGGATTTTTCCTAAATGTGATTCATTGCTAAGTAACTGAAAGTACTACAGAAATCAAACAGTCACGATTACAGAGGATGACTCTGTGAACATCAGCTCTCAGGCTGCTGCATCCACGGACGTCATCCGTCTGCAGCCCGTCCGAGGCTCCGAGCTCGTTCACCTGCACATGCAGAGGCAGACAGAGAGGACGGGGTAATTGGGGCCACGTGCACCTCACTGACCCCGTGCTCATCATCACGACCCTCTCTGCTTTCCACACATATTATTAATGCAAAGTGGATTTTAGATCACCATTACTGCTGTATGATTTACTCTGGTATAATAAATGGGGCAAAGTAGTGTCATGAATTCCCAGGAAGCTTTTATAGGTCCTTCAGAACATGTCTCAATGTTGCACAGGGGTAATGACCCAGAATAAATTATTGCTTTTAAATATATGGCTGAATAATTCCTGAAAATGATATACAGTGTTTGGCAGTCGGGCCTGTGACTGAAGGTCACGGCTCCACAGCGAGAGCCGCCGTGGGAATGAAACTGTTGCAGCTCACAAAGAACGCTACAGGTCTGAGTCTCTGTCCTCCTCCACAGCTCAGCCTGGGTCAGGTGACCTCGGGCCATTGCTTAGATATCCTGCTACAGGTTCACTCTGCAGGCGGACTTCCCATGATGCACTCTTTCATACCCCGTGTAGATGTATGGTTTCCATCCATTCTGGTTTTTGTCTCTCACACTTTAGCGTCTTCACGTTGCTAGAAAAAGCTCCAGGAGTTGTGGACTGTTGTGGACTGTTGCTAATATAAATAAACTAATTGAATGACATCATTAGCATTAGCTAGGCATGTTTTAATATTTTTCTGAACTCCGTCTGAAGCAGAATATTAAAAACAGCTGCTTCATTTCGCAGAGAAACTCAGGCAAAGTGTTAGAAATGTCTTCCTCCTCCATTATTTACATCTTGTTTTTCATGCATATTGATCCTGATGAGATTATGTAATGATGCTGATTAGCTCTCTGAAAAGCCAATTGAAAAGCACACATTGAGAACAGAATGAAGTATGATCGGCTAAATCAATTCAGGAGTTGCTCCAAGATGCCAACTAGCCACAGATTTGAACCTCCCCAACGTGACGGATAAATTCTCCAAGTGCTTACAGTAACTTCACATGATGTGCTGTCGCCATCTTGCAACCAAACCAGAGACATCCACAAACCGATGCGATCGGCCGGATCTTCATGGAGTCACAACGTTTAAGTTTACCTCAGTGCAGCTGTGCAGCTGCATCACCTGGTTATTAATCCACTGAGTTAAATAGTGTGAGGCTGCAGTGCAGTTACAGAACAACATGCATGATATTCCGCAGATATCAGAGGAGAAGAATATGATTCCTCATCACTGACTTGAGCCCACCACAGCCGAAGCCCTCAGTGATGATTTCTAATCATGGAGCTTTGTGAAAGAAAAAACTGAAAAGTGTTTAGAATTTTTCATAAAGTTCTCATTTGGCTTTATTTTTTTCTTCTCCTTGTGTGAGCAGCTGTCACTGAATCACAAATTCATTCGTCTATCTTCTCTGAGTGCTGCTGTTACCATGGCAACCTTTATCCTACCAAACATTACAACCGCACGTGAGCGGTTCTGTCACATGACCGCAGGCGGCAAATTAACCTTCGGCAAATAATTTATGTTGCTGCAAATACGAAGATGAGCTCAGATATTTGTGGACGTTTGAGGCACATTTTCGTCTCTCCTGCAGACCTTGAAGGATGAGTTTGAATTCTTGAACTTTGTTACCTTCAGGATTTTTCTTCTTCAGGTGAAATAAAACTTTAAACTTTGTCTCCGCTGAATGAAGCAAGTCAAAGAAATGTATGAAAGAGCCTCGCAGTGTCTCCTGCTCTTCACAAAGTGCATCCATTTGTTTCCATTTTGTGATATCAGTCAAATGTTCTCTTCTTTGAAAGGAAATTCTTTCTCAGGAAAAATATTAGTTTTCTTTTTGTTCCATCAAATCTGGATCCAGACTTAAAGGGCGCCAGCAGTATTGTTCCGAATCCAAGTGTAACCCACTCCTGGGTAAGTACACGTCACTCTAGGTTCGGGGAGGAGCTGGACATGAGTGCGAATAATCATAACACACAAAAATTTCAGTTAACTGTGACTTTAGTTTCAACAGTTTCACAACAAAACAAAAAGTAGGGCCCGTAAATTAAAAATAGAAATAAAATGCATTGTCCTTAATCACTGAAATTGTCCCTTTGAAAGTATTTGTTAGGCTGCAACCTCATAGTTCAGTTTGTTCCTACAGGGAGTGCAGAATTATTAGGCAAGTTGTATTTTTGAGGAATAATGTTATTATTGAACAACAACCATGTTCCCAATGAACCCAAAAAACTCATTAATATCAAAGCTGAATGTTTTTGGAAGTAGTTTTTAGTTTGTTTTTAGTTTTAACTGTTTTAGGGGGATATCTGTGTGTGCAGGTGACTATTACTGTGCATAATTATTAGGCGAATTAACAAAAAACAAATATATACCCATTTCAATTATTTATTTTTACCAGTGAAACCAATATAACATCTCCACATTCACAAATATACATTTCTGACATTCAAAAACAAAACAAAAACAAATCAGCGACCAATATAGCCACCTTTCTTTGCAAGGACACTCAAAAGCCTGCCATCCATGGATTCTGTCAGTGTTTTGATCTGTTCACCATTGACTCCATCCTCAACCCGAAAAGGTCTCACAAGCTCATCTTTGATGATACCAGCCCAAACCAGTACTCCACCTCCACCTTGCTGGCGTCTGAGTGGGACTGGAGCTCTCTGCCCTTTACCAATCCAGCCACGGGCCCATCCATCTGGCCCATCAAGACTCACTCTCATTTCATCAGTCCATAAAACCTTAGAAAAACCAGTCTTGAGATATTTCTTGGCCCAGTCTTGACGTTTCAGCTTGTGTGTCTTGTTCAGTGGTGGTCGTCTTTCAGCCTTTCTTACCTTGGCCATGTCTCTGAGTATTGCACACCTTGTGCTTTTGGGCACTCCAGTGATGTTGCAGCTCTGAAATATGGCCAAACTGGTGGCAAGTGGCATCTTGGCAGCTGCACGCTTGACTTTTCTCAGTTCATGGGCAGTTATTTTACGCCTTGGTTTTTCCACACGCTTCTTGCGACCCTGTTGACTATTTTGAATGAAACGCTTGATTGTTCGATGATCACACTTCAGAAGCTTTGCAATTTTGAGACTGCTGCATCCCTCTGCAAGATATCTCACTATTTTTGACTTTTCTGAGCCTGTCAAGTCCTTCTTTTGACCCATTTTGCCAAAGGAAAGGACGTTGCCTAATAATTATGCACACCTGATATAGGGTGTTGATGTCATTAGACCACACCCCTTCTCATTACAGAGATGCACATCACCTAATATGCTTAATTGGTAGTAGGCTTTCGAGCCTATACAGCTTGGAGTAAGACAACATGCATGAAGAGGATGATGTGGACAAAATACTCATTTGCCTAATAATTCGGCACTCCCTGTAGAGGGTCAGTCAAGTTAAAGCACAGATTCAATGAGGGAATGATCTGCAAGGATCTGTCAGTCAGCAAAAAGGTCCAGTGAAGTTTCACACTTAGTGTTTTTATAGTGTAGAGTGCACTCTTTTTGTCTGTTCACTGTTGCCAGTCGGGGTGACTGGTGGAATCCTACCAGAAACCAGATAAACCATTGGCCGTCTGACTGGTTGTGCAGATCTGGATCCTGGCAATCACACTTTAGGCTCGCCATCAATTGGAATCACTGGTCTTTTCTCGCGGAGCTCAGAGCTCACGAAAAGCCCTGACCTGTATTTAAAAACAGGTTTATAGTCTCTCATCTATCACTTATTTCAGCATTCAAATTAATCATAAACTCAACAACAATAACTTCAATTTGCAATTACTTACACCCTGAAAAAGTGTGGTGCTCTTCAGTTAACAGATTAAATTGTAACTCGAGTTGTAAATTTTAACCTGTGTAGCTGTTGCGCTAGCTCCCACTTCTTCGTCCGACATCTTATCGTCTGGAGAAAAACTCTTTACCGCTCCCAAAGCCGCTTGCTGTCACTCCCCAATGACAAGGCTCTTACTGCAATCCCACTGCTGACACCATGTCGTGGTTTTAGGCAAGGATTCAAGTGACACCTTGTAGAGCACTCAAACTCCGACCTTTATTGTTTACTTCCTGTTTCAGAACCCCCTTTCACAATAAAACAGGTTATACTCAAACAGATTACACCACATAAACAATGAAAGGTGGTGGATTGGCCAGATGCTGGTCGATGTGTAAAAATAACTCAGTTGTTTGGTGGTGGCTATGGCGGAGCTTCCACAGAGGCCAGCAGGTGGATGAGGGAAAGGAAGGCAGGAAGGAGAGACCCGAGGCGGCCGCCGGTCCAAGTGTCAGGTGAACTAAGGAAACCAGTGGATGTCGCGCTAAACAACAGCAGCACGTTTGATCAGCTGTTGTTAGAATTTATTTAATATTAATTTCTAGTATCAGCTGATGTTTGCTGGAGCCACAGCTGTAAAGCTGCTGGTCATGATATCGGTTTGGATATGTGGTGAGAGGGAAACATGAAGATGAAACCAGGAGATGTCCTTACTGAATCATCAGAGCTGAACAGGTGATGGAGAAACAGGTTTACCTTTTAGGTGACATGAATGAGTTGAAGTTATGAACTGTTTCTGAGAGACAAATAACACCAGGATCCTTTTTTATGTAGCTGACAGCTGGTAACTGTGCAGGGGCGGGTCTAGCAAAGTGTTGCCAGGGGGGCAGGTAGGGCATTAACAGGGAGAGGGGGGCACAAAGAAATACTTTCTTATTCTCATTTAAAAAATAATTATCTGAATCTTACAACCAAAGATTTTATCTGATGTAAAATGTATAGAAATCATACATATACCAACAAGACTGTACATCACTGTCACAACAGCGTCTGTTTTCATTCAAAGGCTTTATGGCTTTAACACCTGGTCTCTAGTCAAAATGCCCGGGCCAATTTTTTGTCAGGGTCCATCCCTGGTGAGGAGATAACCCCGCCCAGCACAGAAGCCACACCCATCTGCTTTTAGTGAGGAGCTGGAGGGGGACGAGCTAAAATAGCTTATTTTAAGATTATTATTTTGATCTGTGAATCATGCAAAACTACTCTGGCAGAGTCCATGGAAAAGCAAGTAGTTTGAAATGAGCAGAACAGTGCTCACTGTGTGACACTGTTATTACAATAAAACTGACATTTCAGTGGCTGCCACAGGATCTGATTTAAATCCACTCAGAAAACACATTGAAGGACTCATAAACCTGATTGTGCCGAGAAGTCTGAACAACACAACGAAGCTTTGTTTCCCTCTTTTCTTTCTTTTCACTGCAGCTGAGCTTAGATGCTGTACTGACAGAACTCAATGACACAGCCCCACCTACAGGTCATTAAAGTAAGTACAGCTGACTGAAACACAGCAGTGTGTGTGTGTGTGTGTGTGTGTGTGTGTGTGTGTGTGTGTGTGTGTGTGTGTGTGTGTGTGTTGGCAGTGATATACCGGTTGAAGTAAAAGCTTCTGTACTCTGCTTTAGTGGAAAATGGTGAGAATGGTGTTTTGTTTTCATTTAATTTGCTCTCACCAAATTAGCAGCACAGCTTAAAAGTGTTTTCTCAGCACCAGTCAGTGCTCTAAAGGGCCGAGCTGCTTGAGTATTAATGCTACAAAGTACGACTTCTGCTCTTAAAAGACACAGAAACATTTATCAGAACCAAAGAATGGACACATTTTCTTCTTTGGACAAATATATTCTCTATAGATCAGAGAAATTAGCAACAAAGTTGTTATTGTTACAACAGGAGGAACCTTCACCGCCGTGTTGTTACTGTCAGAAGACAGTTTCCAGCCTTGGAGCTGAGCAGCTTTGTCCTTTCAAACAATCGTGATTTGATTCCGAGTCCTGTCGAGGCCATTTTAAACATAACTGTCAGTCAGCGGCCGAGTGTTACGGGGTTAATGTGATCATAGATCATTAATCTCACTGAGCGCTGTGAGGCGGTGATTGTTTCACCTGATGAAGCTGCTGTAAGAATCATTTCTAAACTCTGACGTTTCGTTCCAGCAAACCTGCAACAGTGACATGTCCATATGTCCCATCTCACTGTTACTTGTTACCATTCCTGGCGCCTCTGCTGGACATTAGAGGAACTCCAGGTTTTGACTTCATTTTGTTTTAGTTCTGGACGTTGTACTGGAGTCTTTCTCTGGTTAAATCTGTGATTTAAAAACACTTATTAAAATGAACCTACAGCTCAACTGTTAAAGCAGAACCGAACCCAACTGACTAATTACCGAGAGCCTCACAAAGGCAACAATATGTCTAATTTTGTACATTCGCACAATTTCTAAACCAGCCGACGTCGTCACTGCTTCACTCAGCAGTGCACGGAGGACGGCTGACTGTGGTGTGACTCACGGACTGTGACCGTCTGCGCTTCATTCATCCTGATTCTTTCAGTGTTGTGTAGTTTTTGTGGTTGTGTGCAAGTATTTCCACAGTTAGCTCCTTCCAGCTCACAGCATCCTAGATTGATTGTTTTGTAGTATTTTTAATTCATTCAAATAAGTATGGATACAGTATAAAAACAGCCTCAATCATGTTTATTTTACAGCATTAAGTAGAAGAGAGAATTTTCCCCCAGTGCAGTTTTTGTGACTAAACTCAGAGCACAAAGAGAAAGGCTGTCATGAATAATAAAGGAACTGAGCGAGTATGTGCTCATCACCGAGGTTATTAAACTTGCACTTTATATTAAAGACGCTTCATTCAAGTTCAACTCACCTGAAGCCCAGCATTAAAGAGGATATTTCATTTTCCACTCCCCCGCCCTCCATCTCTCTTTCACCTCCACGTCTTTCTCCTCATCGTTCTTTATCTCCCGTCTGTCCCCTCTGTGTCAAGCGCACCGTATTATCTGATCTCTCTCCACTCCAGTGTTGATGCAGTAAAGGCAGAAAATAAAACCCATAAAACCTTTATGGATGAGGTGCCCCCGCCCCCCGGTAGCTACAGCAGGCCCCTTTATTCCACTGTGGGGTTTCCTGAAAGGGACTTTGGCACCAGTGCTGCTGTGATGGGGAAGCCTGCCTGTAAAGATGAGATATCCTATTCTGGGAGAAATGATATGCTGAGTGAGGTATTAGCGAGCTTTTTTTGCCACTCATTTATATTAGTTTTTCATCATCTTTCGAGTTGTCAGTTTATATTGAGATAATATGAATAAACCCAGTTTCATCATCCAGACCACCAGCTGTGTCTGAGTTCTTCACTTTACGATCTCTTGCAGTTTCATTTTTTGGCTCGCTGGTTTGGTTTCACAAAAACAAAAAGAAAGTACTTAGAGGTGGATTCAAATGTTAAGCGTTTGAATGTGTCGAGTGCATGTTGAAGAAGGATGCTGAGACTAAGTGATGCTGAGGGCAGCTTTCCAAAGAATAAAGCCGAAAACAACAAAGCAGATTTTTCACATAAATTATTCTGAATGTTCGTTTTCAGGCTGACTGAAGGGAAACTCAGAAGCTGTTTGCTTGAAGCGTTTTTACTGCCCTTATTGTTTTCACCCACATACGAGGTCACGTTACAGCAGCCCGACAACAGAGCTCGAAACTCAGAGACCTTACCTGATTCAGTCTGGACTGGACCACCACCCCGAGCCTGGTTCTCTTGAAAAGGGCGTTTTTCCTTCCCACTGTCACCAAGTGCTTGCTGAAAGAGGGTCGTTGTTGGTGACTGTTGGGGTTTTCACTGTGTTATTGTAGGACAGGGGTCTCCAACGCCAGTGCTGACACTGTCGTCTCATTGGACGACTTTAGTGTTCAAGTAGTACAAAAAACACAACACAAACAAAACATCCACAAAGATTTCTGAAAATGTTTTTTTTATTTGAAATATTAAATAAACCAAACTGCAGACATGAAGGTCCACATTAGTGTGTGACCCTCTCACTGGGTAACACAGCCGATCCCTCAGCATGTTCGTGCTCTCTGCTCATGTTGCCTTCATATTAAATCATTTTTGGCTTTTTAAAGAACTTATTTTATCATTGCACTCAACAACAAACAAAATAAATAACTTCATGGGACAAATTGCGTTATATTTCTTCACGTCAATACACAATACAATATCAATCAATCAATCAATCTTTATTTATAAAGCACTTTTCATACAGAAAAAATGTAGCACAAAGTGCTTTACATAGTTAAAAGCAGCCCACCCCACCCTCCAACTCACTCCCCACACTCTCAATACACATATATCCCCCCACCCACACACACATACACACACGCGCACACTTAAAGAGTAAAAATTGGGCTGGGCTCGCATGAGCCAAGTGAGGAAACATTATAACAGAGAGCCGTCTGCACCGGGAGCCGGTCACAGACCGCAGCCTCCAGGCTGGGCACACAGCAGGAGGGAGGCAAAGGAGCCCCCCAGCCAGGCTGAGAGGACCCCCAGAGACCCAGCAGCCACGGTCAATAACAGCCCCGGTGCAGAGAGTGCCCTCCGAGGAAACACTGGAGATATGACACAATCCGATATATACAGGGTAAAATGATAAAATAAATAAGAACAGGATACAATATAAATATAAATATAAATATAAATATAAATATAAATAGAGTAAGAAGATTAAAAATTGAATAAGAATAAAATCAATAAATATTAGGTAAAGTCTAAATTAATAATAGAATAACAGGATAGAATAAATAAGCATAAAATAAATAAACGCTAAGTAAAAGCTAAATTAAAAAGGTGGGTCTTGAGCCTGTTCTTAAAAACATGTACGTTCTCTGCGGCCCTGAGCTCCTCCGGCAGGCTGTTCCACAGACGAGGACCATACCACTGAAAAGCTGCCTCTCCGTGAGTATGTGTCCTGACTTTAGGGACAATCAAAAGGCCAGTACCAGAGGACCTCAGGGTCCGCGAGGGTTCGTATGGTAAAAGCAGATCTGAGAGATAAGAAGGCCCAAGACCATTAAGACATTTAAAAACCAATAAAAAAACTTTAAAATCGATCCTGAAACACACGGGGAGCCAGTGCAGCGATTCTAAAACTGGTGTAATGTGGGCCCGCCCTCTGGTCTTCGTCAGCACACGAGCTGCCGAGTTTTGCAAGAGTTGTAAAGTTGAAATATTCTTCTTAGGAAGACCAGAGAGCAGGGCAGTAATCAATGCGACTGGTAATAAAAGCATGCATCAGCATCTCTGTGTTGGCCCGAGAGAGAATAGGGCGGAGTCTGGCTATATTTTTTAGATGATAAAATCCAATTTTGGTTACATGTTTAACATGTGGGATAAAACCAAGCTCAGAGTCAAAAATAACACCCAGGTTTTTCACTTGTAGCGAAGGACATAGTGAAAATGCCTCTAATTTAGACAAGAGTTTCTCTCTCTGAGCCTCAGGACCGACGATTAAAACTTCAGTTTTGTCCTGGTTAAGCTGTAAAAAGTTTTCTGCCATCCAAGATCTTATATCCAAGATACAGTTAAAAAGGGCATCCATTGGTCTGGTGTCATCAGGAGACACAGAGATGTACAGCTGCGTGTCATCAGCGTAACTGTGGAAGTTCACTCCATGCCTCCTGATGACACTGCCGAGAGGGAGCATATACAAATTAAAAAGTACAGGGCCTAGAACCGACCCTTGAGGCACACCACATGTCATTTTATGGATCTTAGAGGAGCATGTATCCATACTCACCATAAAAGTTCTGTCTGAGAGACAGGAAGTGAACCAGTTGTGTACAGCACCAGAGAGGCCCACCATGTGTTTCAGTCTGTTTAAAAGAATAGCGTGGTCTACTGTATCAAAGGCTGCGCTTAGATCCAGTAGCACCAGGACTGAGAGCTTTTGGGCGTCCCAGTTACATCTAAGCAGAGGTGTGGACTCGAGTCACATGACTTGGACTCGAGTCAGACTCGAGTCATTAATTTTATGACTTTAGACTTGACTTGAAAAAATGTTCTAAGACTTGTGACTTGACTTGGACTTTTACACCAATGACTTGGGACTTGAATTGGACTTGAACCGGTTTACTTGAAAAGACTTGATATTTTACCCCAAATATAAAATCTAACATGCATATTATATAGAGATTGAAAATGTGACGTCATTCACGGGTAGAACCGCAAAGGATTCTGGGAACTCGTGGCAAGCGGTACTAGCGCATGCAGGCTTTCAATTAAAATCAGTTATACAGCGATAAAAAGAAACACAAAAATGTCAAGAAGCTGTTGTATTATTAACTGCAATAGCCGGTCGCATGACAGCCACGGGAAGCCGACGGGTAAAGAGATCGGTTGTTATCGGATTACGTCGTTGAAGAGAAATTGTTCGAGCCGTGTTTCCGAAGTAACAAAGACGCGACGGATGGCCTGGATTGCAGCCATTCAAAGATCAAATATAACGTCCCAGAACACTCCAGCTCACAGGTTAGTCTGCTCCAAGCATTTACACAAAGGTCAGTGTTTTTTAGTAGTTAATACGTCATTTTCATAACATAACTGGTGATATAGGTTACAAGCAAGTCTGGCGCTGAACAGAAATTGTCGCGCTATGCTCCTTTATTTATTGTGCATAAATAGTGAATTGTCCTGACACAATATTGCGTTTCGCTTCTGTTATTATGGTACATTGACAAAAACATATACTTTTATTCACAGGATAAAACAGTTGTTTTGTATCACTAATTGCCCAGTACGATTACAGCATACAATATTATTGTCACTGCTACATTTCTGTGATGCTACCAGAAATTATTTCCACTACTAATTAATTACCGTTGAGCTCAAAGGTCCTATTAATAAACGGTTAAGGAATGTGTATTTATGACGACGATTTGTGAGACTGGTAAACTTATGATACTACGATGGTCTTTCGTTCTACACGGTGCATTTCAAGGTCCTGTACCCATCCGTCGGTAAACTGTACCTGGGCTTGTTGCAGTGACCTGAAGTTACTAAACTTCACGAGTGTATGCACTCACTCCAAGAACCGTATGATTATAAATATGCATATAAATATGCTACGATGAGATAGCTGACTTCATCTAACTAGCAAATGTTGTCCAGGCTACGTTGGTGATGCAGTTTTTTTAATGTATATGATATTTTTGTCATGCGATTTTAAAGCCGGTGTTGTGCCAAAAAGTGATTGTCTGCCAAAAAGTGATTTCCAGTGTTTCTGTGTATTTTTTATGTGTAATATCTTTACGTATGTTCGTAAATAGACTTCGGTGAACAGGGGATACAAAGGGGTTACATAAAGAATTAAAAAATTATCTGTTTTTTAAGTATCTTTACAACTTGTACTTACATTATAACCAATCCGGTCCTTTATCCCCACTTAAAATATTTTTACAGAACTATTGTAATATTTGCTGCCATTTCTGCTGTCCTGTTGGGCAACTTACTCTTACAAAATACATTTTTAATGTTAATGAGATTTTTTTTACTGCATAAATAAAGGTTATATAAAAGTCGCTGCCAAAAACTGATTGCGGCTTGTATCTTGCTACACGAATGTTGTTTGTGGCTCAAGATGACTTTATGTCATCCATAAGGGATGCATTTGACATATGTTTAACATATTATAGCCCAACAAGTTACTTATAGCACTTTAAATATGAGCAATCGCTTTTTGGCAAATACCGGAAATCAGTTTTTGGCAGACAATCACTTTTTGGCACAACACCGGTCCTACAACCGCATCCAAGAATAACATGCAGCTTATCTCAGAACTGTCGGTGAAAATTATTCTTGGAGCTAGGTTTAATTGAGCTGCATTTTAAAGAGGTGCAATTTCACAATTTGTGTATATTTTCTAAGTTCACTATTTTGTCATGTGTTGAGAAAAACACAGATTTAAAAATTACATGGTCTAATATTTACATTTAGCATAACTGCAACATACTTTTTTCTTTTTTCTTTTTTTTAAAGACTCGAAAGGACTTGAAATTCAAAATTTCAGACTTGTGACTTGACTCGGACTTTTACACCAGTGACTTGAGACTCGACTCTGACTTGCCTGACATTACTTGAGACTTGACTTGAGACTTGAGGATAAAGACTTGAGACTTACTTGAGACTTGCAAAACAATGACTTGGTCCCACCTCTGCATCTAAGATCATTTAAAACCTTTAGGAGAGCCGTCTCTGTGCTGTGGTTCACCCTAAATCCAGACTGGAGTATCTCCAGGATCTGTCTATCATTGAGAAAATCAGTAATCTGAGTAAAAACAAGTTTTTCTAAGATTTTACTTAAAAATGGTGAGTTGGATACAGGTCTGTAGTTATTAAAATCATTACAATCCAAATTGCTCTTCTTCAGAAGGGGCCTCACCACCGCCGCAGGCAGCAAGGAAGACACCCAACTGAAGAGAGCAATTCATCATGTATAAAAGCTCAGCTTCAAAGAATCCATAAAGTGTTTTAAAGAGTGAAGAAAATATCAGTACGCCAAATGCCAAATTGGCGGACAGCAAACGGCGTCCCCAGGCGTTGAGGTGGAGCCCGTCTGCCCCAAAAAGATGCCTCCTCTCCCAGAAGGCATCAAAGTTGTTAATAAAACCCACGCCGTGGGAGACACAGGCAGAGGAAAGCCAGGTGTTAAGGCTGAGCAGCCGGCTGAAACGGCCTATCCCTCTGCCACAGGTGGGGGTGGGCCCAGAGATAAAAGCACTCACCTGCAACTGACCAAGGAGGGGTGATGTGGGCCGCGAGTTTGAGACTTTTGTTGTAGGATCTTTACATTACAATATAAAACGCTTTGATGTGAACGCTGTTGTGATTTCATGCTTTATCAATCAAATTGAATTGAATAGTTTTCAGTGTATCTGCTGTTGCTGCTGGATCTGTTCCAGTGTGTCATTCTGCACCTTGATTTTCATACTCAGGAAGTCACAGGGAGGCAAACGTGGCAAACAGCAGCTGAACATTGTGTTGGTTCTGTGCTCACTATGAGACAAACCAAAGTTCATGTTGTCTCTTCACCCTGGTCTCCATCAGATGTCTTTCCCAGGCACATATTCCCAGTTTGCCTCCCATGACCGTTTGGAAAAAGATAAACGCTCCTCTGGTTGTGCTTCATATGTGATGTGCTGCCTTCAGGCTAACTGTGGACTCTTCGGTCATAGCCAGTGACCCAGTAACAGTATCATGCTCCACATGACATCCAGGTCTGTTTAAATCAGACGGTGATCTTTGCGTTGCACAGGTTGCACATGGTCAAATCCCAGTGATCAATGAGATTCCCAGAGAGAAATGTTAAACCATCAGCAGTGCTGAAACCAGCTCAGGACTGCCTAGGGAGTTGACCTCCAGTTTCAAATATAAGTTTCTTAATGGCTCATACGAACATTTTTACATCTGGAGAAACTCAGCAGCTCATTTTCAGTTTTCTGTCTGAATGAAGTAACAAAAAGCCATTTTTGGACAGTACAAAAGTTCACCTGCATATTTGTTCCTGCTTGTCGTCCTAACACAGGCTGCATCTGTCAGGAAGCGCTGCGTGCAGGCAGGGGGTGAGGACTCAAACACAGGCTTCACAGAGGCAAAAATGGGAACTCAAAAACACTGCTTTATTGCAGGCTCGGAAATAATACAAACCATGTCAAAACTGGGAGAATTCTAAGTGTACAGGGAGACACTGGGAACACAGGGCACATGGGACAACGCGACACTGACTCAGAGAAACGAGGGGAATGAGACACAGGAGGGGAGCACAGCTGGGAGAAATCAGACATAACAAATTCAATACATTCACGTAGGACACAGACCTTCAAAGTAAAACAGGAAATGTAACACAGATGCGGACTGACTAGGGGAAACAGAGCAACAAAGAAACACCAACATAAAGGAGGTGCAGAGGGCAGCTACTAAATACTCAGAAAGCTAAACAGAATACAAGAGACCCAAACTACTAGACTATAGAATAAACTGAGGCAACAAAGACAACCCTGAGACACAAGACACTCAAAACTCTGGGTCAGGAGATCCAGGAGATCTACAAACTGTTCAAGGGAAACTCTCAGTTCAAATAAATAAGAATTCGATTTTACATTAAAACCAATAAACCAGTAATAAACACATGAGTGGTCGGTTCTCAGTCCCAGATGAGGAACGGGTGTCGGAGAGGAAAGCACGGATCTATTCAGCCTTAAATAAATCAGCTGTGAGTGGAACGTGGATCCTCTGCAGCTTCTCAGCTAATTTCACACCTTTATGCTCAGTATGCCGACTAGGTTCGTTTTTTCTGTGTTCCTTTAACTCTGTCGTGATCCCGCTCTGTGGACCAGCCCTGTCTACTAGAAATGACGTTTATATTGTACCATTAAAAAATTCCTGCGTGGATTATATTCAGAGGCTTTGTACTCGCATTATTTTGTGACTCAGAGTGTACATCATGTCTCCAGACCCAGAGACACGATTAGTGTGGATACAAAGTTTTAGACTTCTTACTTTCGTTACCCCGTCTCTGATCAGATTTTTCTGTGTTGAACCAGAGAAGAAAAACTGTACAAAGTAAACTCACAAGTGCTTCCAGTTATAAATGCAACTAACCAAGAGAAGGAGGTCGCATTCCTGAACTTCAGTGCAGCATCTGATTTAATAAACTATGATTTGTTAATTGCTAAACTAAACTGTTACTTGGTCTCAACAGCTTTGCTGCTTTGGATAAAAGCTGAGTTTGCTACACTGACAGATGTTCCACAGATGTCGGTGTCTGTCCTCTGCTGACAGTCACTGTGTGTCTTAAACTAGACTTCAGCTGTAATGTACCACGTTTTACTCAGCTAATAAAAGCTAACCGAATAATGTCTTGAGAAACGAAGTGAATGCTGCCCATAATTGGGTCAGTGGCAATAATATGATTTTGAATATATCGATATCTATGACGAATGGGAGTAGAGCACAGTTAGATAACAGCCCTCAAATGCACGTGTAGGAGCTTAAAACTGGACCAAGTCAATCAGATCAAATTACTGAGAATTACAGTGAACATCAATCTGTTATGGTCTGAGCAATTTGGAAGCATCATTATGATAATGGTGAAAGATATAGCTGTTGGTAGAAAATGATTTGTGTTACTCTTATTAGCAAAGAGCCGCTCTAAGGGCAGTTTTCTGTCTGTGGCGCTTGTTCACTGTGCTCATGTATGAAAACACTGACATGTATGTTTATCATTTTTTCTTTATTCTTCATTATGTCACTATAAAAAGTGAGGTGGCAAAAACAGCTGTTCATAAACAAAAAGTAAATGAAAACAAATCCATTACCGATGAATGGCTGCAGAACTAAAGCACTTTTGAATCTGTTGATGATTCTTTTTCGATACAGCCCCTATTATGTAGTCTGCTTCTGCTGTGAATAGAAAATATCTTAAAAGGCTTAAGTGCAGAACAAGGTCACCACATTAGTTTTAGTGTGCAGCACAGTGTCACGTCCTGGGTCTTTGACCCAATTTTTCAGTTTTCTTTTGGACTTGTTGTCTTTTATGTTATTGAATGTAGAAGTTAATTATGTTCTGTTTCCTGAGTATGTTACTTTCCAGTGCCTCTGAGTTTGTATTTCTGGTTCTTGATTTCTTGGGCGTTCATGTCTATATATCCCCAGTCTCAACGTAGAGCCCACGTGTCTTAGTCAGTCTCATTGTGTGCTACTTCCTGTTTTATTTTGATTGCCACCTGTCTTGTGTGTATCCAGTCTTTAAATCTGACGTTTCCGTTTCCAAACTCCCTTTCAGGTCCCAAAGTCAAACGAACACTGCAGCGTCACTCAGTTAAAAACCGTCTAGTCTTTAAACTTTAATAAAATGATCAGCGTTGCTGCTTTACCAGGTGTAACAATTAAGTTTAACATCCAGGCATCCATGAAAACAGGATTTATGATGTTTAACGGAGTTAGAAGTTAGCAGGAAGTTAGCTCGCTAGTTAGCTAAACATGATATAGCATGTTCTGACTGAGAGATTTCTGAAAAATCCAAACGTACAGCTCTGCTATCACTTCCAACATAAATGAAGACAGAAAACTAAACAGCAGTGACGTTTGTAGGGTTACTGAAGTTGGGCTAGCTGCTATATAATGATGTGCTACGTGATCGCTAGTGACACAGCTATGTTAGCATAACATTAGCACAGTGAAGCTGGAGGATGAACGCTACCTTTTTTCCACTCGATAAAAGTTAACGTGAGGGTTCCTGATGGTTGGAGACAAATGCAATCGCATGGCAGGATGCTGTAAACGGACCAAACTTCAGTCAGGAGAACAACTGAGATAATCCATCCACAATACGAGGTTAGTCATTCATATACTGCTGCTGGGCTGTAGCTACATCTTAAGAGTTTAAACACTGAGCTGTAAAATGAACAGTGGTGATAAAAACCGATGGAGGCCGACAGTGATCACTGACTGTTTTAGGGGCTTGTTGAGATTAAATGGAACAAGATACAAAACATTAAAACATGTTAAAAACACAAACAGCCTTAATAAACACAGAGTAGTTTGGACCCAGCAGCAGGGTTCATATGTCATCACTTAAAGACCGGACTATGTTCAGTTTGCTTCCCCTGCTTCGTCAGTCTGATTCCATTCAGCTGTGTTTCCCCGGTGTGTCCACACTGCCCTAATCTCCAGTATATATATCGTCTCCCTCAATCCTCTGTCGTCCCGTCCACTCGAGCTGTGTGTTCCTGCATTTTGGTGTCACAGCAGGCACCACTACAGCAGTGACGCTGCCTCTCAGAGTCGACCTCTTATCCTCTGAGTCCTGCAGCTGGGTCCTGCTCTGCCTGCCGCACAGCCGTACTTCCCTCTGTTTAGTTTTTCACTGCACTCTGTGCAGGCCTGAACATTATCAAATCAGTTTCTTGGTTTAGTTTGTACTTTAATGTTTATTAAATGTTTAACTGTGGGGAAAATGAAGTAGAAGTTAATGAGAATCTGAACAAACCTTTAAAGAAATCTAATAACACTGCAGTCTGAGTGAGTGTATGAGCATGTTCTACTGTATGGTGAGCTTTTTTAAAAACAAATTAAATGCACTGTCAGTGACATATGTTAATTAACCTTTCCTCATTATATTAATTGGAAGATCCAGTCAGCATTCATTTCTTTCAAAACATATTTGCTCTGGAAAATTAGTTCTATATAAAGATAATTATTAGAAGACATGGTTGTCAGGAGATGGTGACATACAGACATGTGACGTACAGTACCACGTCTCAGGCATTCGATGTAGAAGGAAAGGAAATTAGATAAAACAAGAAAGCAGTACGAGGGGTGGAACGAAAGAGGCAGAGAGGAGGGTGAGATAAAGGACAAGAAGAAGAAAACTCTGGAGGCAACAGAATAAAGAGGCAAATGGAAACAGGGCGACTAAATAAAGAGAGCGAATGATTTAACATGACCAGAGGAGATAAATATGGAAAAGTGAAATACATTAAGAGACAAAAATGGCAGTAAAGGTAAAATTAAAAAGTATAAAAGGTCAGAGGAACAACAAAAAGTAAGCTGTGGTAGAGGAACATTTACAGCATGACGTTATTGTAATTACTCTGATGTGGATGTCGCCTTTTACTAGGGGTGGGGGAAAAAATCGATACTGTGTAGTATCGTGATATTTTGTTTGCTAATAATGTATCGATACAGGGACAGCAGAAATCGATATTTTGTTACAAAAAAGGTTTTTGTGCTCTGACTTCAGAGCACGTTGATCCTTTTTCTGAGCAAGAATCCTGACATTCCTTCACTGTCCAAATGTGTTTAACTTTTTTTATGGCAGCAATAAACATGACAGTTTACTTATTTTCATTTAAGACATGTTTTATTTTAATTAAGTTTAAAACTTTTTTATTTAATGTAAAATTATATTTTGTTTCAATTTACTTTCAAATTCTTCAGTTGCTGAAGGGGCTGCATAGTTTTCATAAATTGCATAGTTCAGAATAGCTGTAATTGTACCAGATGGTTGCATTCAGTTAAGTTGGACTAGACTGTAATACAAACCGTTCAGTTTGTCAACAATAAAACTGACTGAAATGAGAGAAAGACGGAGTGTGAGACTTTGATATTAGATAAAATGAATATTGATAAACCTTTATGTACAGAATCTGAATATCGCAAAATATTTTTAAAAATTGCAATAATATCGTATTGTGCGTTAAGTATTGTGATAATATCGTATCGTGGGATGTATGGTGATTCCCACCTCTACCTTTTACATATAGACGACTCGAGCCAGTGACCCACCAGGTCCCTCCAAACAAGCATGAGGTTTTCAGCAGTTTAACAGGACCACAGTAAAGCACAGCATCCCCTTCATCCTGCTGCAGTCCACCTGCACATCTTCACCTGCAAACTTTAAAACCAGAACTTCGGTGACCTCGCAGTTCATCCGGCTCACGATCCATCACAGCAACGCACAGTTTTCCTGTCACTGTCTGGCTACATATATAATAATAAGAACTAAAGTCCTTTACGAAGTGAACAATCGCATGCAGAGAGAGCAGTAATTGGACTGCGTGGCCATTAAAGGCAATATAAGAAGGCATCAGCGTGTCGCAGATTGATCATACTGCTAATGTTAGCATAATGGTTAAAGGCCCAGAGCACACCGTTCTAACATGGGAACCAACCAACAGGATGACCAGTAAGTCACCATCTAACAGGATACAGCTGGTGTGCAATGTGTGGGAATATTTCATGCAAACCTTTCTTCATCATTTGTAGTAAATATACGTCAGAATCTGACGTTAATAACATGGAAAAAATATGAAAGACGGAACGAGGAGCTTTGCAGTTAGAGCCCCAGTTACTGTCCTAACCAAACACCCAGGCGCACGATGGGGTAATACGTCCTTGATGCACTTCTGAGCAAGGCCATTTAATGCTTTCAACTTGATGAGCAAAATTTTAAAATCAATAAGGAATTTAACGGGCAGCCTGTAGCAGAGTAATATGTTCATATTTCTTGGTGCCGGTTAAAATCTGGGCAGCAGCGCTCTGAGTCAGCCGGAGTCGCTGAAGTGAGGTCTGACTGATGCAGCTACGAACGGCGCTGCAGCAGCCACGGTGCGTTTTACTACTAGATGCAATGATCCGCAGTCAAAGGTGTTTCTTAGGTGAAATTTCATCTGGACTTGGATCCCTGTTAGTTTTCAGGTGCTTGTTCTGAACACGGTTCCAGACATATTTAAATTTTGACCCAGAAAGGGGACTGCCAATTTATTTCAGTTTGTCCAAAGAAAACGGCAGGTATACAGTCAGGAGGGTTTATTAGCTGGTGATGTTTCCACAATATCCGCTAATCCCCATGGAAGGTAAACCAAAACTTGAAACTTGTCTAGTCTGAATATTTTTAGCAAATGTCGTGCTAATCCACCGAACGCCCGCTGAGATGTTTAAAAAGTAATGTGATATTTAAATGCGCGGCATATTTCCTATTGTGTTCATTCATAGATTCCACTGCTGCTCACTATGAGTCAATACTGTTAAAGCAGGCAGGCAGACCCCCTAAAATGTAAATGTCAAGCTGTCTGGGGGAAATATTGGCTGAGTTGATGGAGAATATCGCTTCTGCAGTGTGTCCACTGGTGCCTGTAAATCATATTTGAATTTGAATTTATTAGAGTGAGAAGTGGAGAATGAGGCAAGATTGAAACAAATAGATTTGTAGATGTTGGCAAAATATTGGACAAATGAGCGATTCAGCCCATGCTGACATTCACAAGAGATGCAGAAATAGAGGTGAGAGCCAAAGATGAGCAAGAGCATAAAAAGACAATGCGAGCTCAATAATTCTTTGATTGTGTGAACCCAGTCGTGCCCTCCAGCTTGTTTTTTTCCTTCTAGCTGGTCATTATATTAGTGTTGTTGTCTTTACATATTTAGCTTCCTGCACCTCTAGCAGGATATGAAAGGAAAAGTACAAACTAGCGATTCATATTCCACAGAGGCTTTGCACAGAGAGGAGCCTTTTTGCACGGGGCTAACATCACCTGGAGGCGTCTGGCGGTGTGTGAAAATTGCAGAGATCTTCAGTGATTTAAATCCTCTGTGAATCTGGCACGGCCGCAACTGGTGAAGGATAAATTCCAGTGCAGATTGCCTGCAGTACTGAAGATTAAGCTCCCTTTACTGTCAGACTCAGTCTGCACAAGGAAAACTCAGTCATTCCAGCTGCAATTTACCTCAAGGAAGTGATTCTTTTCATCCATCTATTTACTATAAAGGAAAAAAAATGGGGAAGTGCCAGAATCCTGACGCAAATCTTTGCTTTGCTTCACTTTTTTTAATAGTTCGAATGAAATCAAGATGCTCACGATCTGGGCCGATCTACGGGACTCTACGCTTTGAACGCCACGCGAGCGGAAACATGTCCTACTTTTTCTTCCCATAAGTCGCTGATATGTCAGATTTACAAAGGCGTGAAAAGCAAATGTGTTCACGTTACAGAATTTATGCACCAAGCACCAAAGATCTGTGCTCTTTGTAACTGCCCAAGGACACAATGACCGAGACTGTCTGAGCCGGGGCTCGAATCGGCTACCTTCCGATTACAAGACGAACTCCCAACTCTTGTCTCCTGCATGGCTCGGTTTGGGGTTGTGTATTCTACAACAACACTGCAGCTTTCAGGGCTTTTTAACTAGCAGCAGGAAATGACAAGAATGCACCAGAGCTGCTGGAAGAGAGCTATTCCACTTCCTATTAATTCCATTGTACAGAAACTGGCAGCAATTCATGCAGGGCGCAGCAGGGAGATCGTCCTCAATGAATGAGAGTGAGTGGAGCTAAACAGCTAAAATAATTATTTCTCCCTGCCTCCAAAAAAACCCACTTTCTATTACAAAGGACACTCATGTTCTTTAGTCTTTCTCACAGTGAAGCTGATTTTGACCATAAAACACAAGCATTTTGTTAGTGCGTGCTGATTGCTCGATTTACAGAACGCCTGCCAGGATGGCTCCAGTTTCCAAACGATGACTCCAACAGTCCAGCAGAAGTAGAAGAAGCAGCTGGTTGTGGTGGCGACCAGGAGGCCGCGGCCGCTCAAATCCAAGCGGTGGATGCTGTAAAGCGACTCGTGATGCTGTGACATCGTTGATGCTCACAGCTGCAATAGAAACCTGTAAAACATCTCAAATGTCTCTATCAGCTCTGTCAGAAACACGGCAAAACACAGAGATTGGTATTCTTGTTCAGCGTGAGCTCGTTCTGGATGAGCTCGAGAGCGCCCCCTACATGCACTGAGGATCAAATCGTTTGCCCTCCTGCATGAAGGGGGCGAGACTCCCTTGTGCTTTGCCTCCATCGTCCAGTCTGAGTGACAGATCGAAGCAAAGCTGCTGAACGGGAGACAGAGTCCACAGAGAGGACGGAGAGACAGGAAGTCACTGTGCAGCGCATCCGTCCTCCCAACAACAAGAATATTCAAAGTGGTACGGTGTAATAATGTGTGGTGTAGTGATGATGTTATAACGGTCACATCACAGTAGAGAAATGAAGCAGGAGGGCTGAAAGGATCCAAGAACAGCTGCATGCAGCAAACAGCAGTTTCTTTACTGTGTGCAACAACTGCACCGTGACATCAACCTAATCAAGCTAATAAATCGTTGCTAACAGATTCATTTCATCGCCATCAACACGACCCAAAAGATGGAAGCTCTTCCCATCTTTCTTTCTTCTTCTGCTCTTTTATTTAAGAGGTTTAAATTTCAGGCCTGGAGTTATTTTCTTCTGTGGAGCAATTAACCATGGAAGACAAGTGAAAAAGAAATTCCAAAATCTGCAGAGAAAATATGCAGAAACTGAGAGCGAGGGGGAAGCAGGTGCAGACAGAGAGCCGACATTAAAACGGGAGAGAGAATTACAGAGCCAGAGGATGTGTGGTGCAGCGATGGGCCAAAAGGAGGTGTCACACAGCCCTGCTGCTGATTAACTATTTACAACTTAAGATTAGAGACGGCATGAATTATTAACGTGGCACTTACTGCTGAGGTGGTAACAGAGGAAGGAAAGAGATGGAAAAGGATGCTCGCAGGGAAACGAGGAAGAAGCAAGGAAATGAGAAAAAAGAGAGTAAAGCGATTCTTGGAGGGAAGGAATGTGATTGTGGTTTAGTAGGAGTGAAAGCTAAAACAATAAATTCATGGGGAATGGGAGACGAGAGGACGGGTCCAGTGGACCAGAGGAGAAAGAGAGCGATGGGAAAAGACAGAAGAGAGGGATGGAGGGAGTCTGGGGAGGGTTGACAGAAAGGAAACGATACAGGCTTAGAGCAGGAGAGGAGAGAAAAGCAGGGCAGGGATTGAGGCAAAAGACTCGTGGCTCACGGGAGACTCGGAGAGGACAAGACAGGTTTAGACAGGAATGACGACAGGGGAGTCTGGGTGATAGCAGACAGAATGACTCAAGTGCCAGAAATGCAGGCAGAGGAAAGAGAATAAGAGGGAGAAAGAAAGCAGGGGGAGCAGGAAGTCAATGGGGAATAGCAAAAAACAAGACAGTCCCAGCAGGTGCGATGAACACGACAGACCCACTAACTGCCTCCGAGAGGTGAAATCTCATCACCCCAGCCTCATTTCAAAGGAAAAGGTCACGTAACCTTTTCCTTTCAGTAAGGGAGATCTCCTCTCTCATTATCCTCACTTCTTAAAGGAAATGTTTTTAAAATTGAGAATCTTCTTCCGATTTCCTCTGTGCAGGTGAGCGTTCACCATGCATGAGTGAACCTGTGGCTTAAATCAGCGCCGTGCACCGTTTGCCACCTTTCACTTCTTTAGCTTCTTCAGCCTGCTCCACTTTGGTGTCTTTATCCTCCTCACAAAATCCCAGACTATCAGCTTTGGACCATCTTTGAGAACTTAACACTGCAGTCCTGTGGATGTATGCAGCTAATGCACTTCGTTTTGTCTGCGTTTGCGTCCACTACTCTCACTCCGGCTACTACTCTGGCTCTGTTTTCACCCACTTTCACAGATAACAAAGTTCGTTTCTGCAGAAATTCACCAAAAAGTGTCCAGCAGCCGCCTCGGCCTCCTGCTTTGTTTAACCAGGAAGTCCGGGAGCTGCGTTGGTGGCATTAAATAACGCGCAGCATCATAAAACATGATGAGAACAATTGAAGCAAACAAGCACACAGACTGTGTGGTCTGAAGAGATGAAATGAAAGCTGCTGATGGTGCAGGAGAGAGCGAAGCGGCGTCTGTGAGTGTGGAGAGTGATGAATACTGCCAAACGCGTCTCAGCCGGGTGGTCGAGGTCGCAACCATCACAGTCAGTAACACCGCTGGATATTATCACACCGAGCAGTTTTCAAACATCGCAGGCAGGTTTGTAGAATCTCAGATATGAAACAAAATCAGGTCACGTCAGTGCGAGTTAGGAAATTCACAGTTTTAATATATCTGCCTGGTCAGCTTCCTCCCCACACGTTAAACCTCATTCAGACGCGGATCATGATGGATTCGTCGTCACTGGCGAGCCCTCTGCCTTTACGGCGTCAGCCAGCCTTCGGCCCGTTTCCCTGCAGTCTCTGCAGTGCAGCTCCCCGGTGTGTCAGCTTCCTGAGCACAGCTTTTACCAAGTCCCACAGCGTCAGCCTGCCACACACTTAGTGAATCAGCTGGAGAGCCACCCCAGTACCAGCAGGCATCTGAGCTCTCAGCTTGTCACCGAACTCTAAAACAGATTTATTTGAAGTCAGCCAGTTTAGCCTCCGTTCTGCCATCTCGCAGCCTCCAATCATTAGACCAGAGTGTGTCTGAAACAGCCTGCCTCATAAATTACACTAGTTGGTCTTCATCTCTGAAGCCTGTGTTCATTGAAGCCATCTGATGAAGCTCTTTGCATTATTTCAAGGCATATACTGCTCCACAGTCTTTCTTATTTCCTGCAAGCGTTTTGCTCATCTTCTGTTTTATTTTGAAGCTTCGTTCCTCTCCTTGGTTTTACTTCCTTCCTTTTCTCTTTTCCCTCCCTCACTGATTGACTTCGCCCGTGTCTTATTATCCCTGATGGGATGATTGAATCTGCAAGCTCTCCCTCAGACTTTCAGTCTAATCTTCCTCCTGGTCACTTTGGTGGCTGTAGCTCAGGTGGCAGAGCAGGTCAGCCACTAATCAGAAGGTCGGTGGTTCGATCCCAGGCTGCCTCCTGGCTGCATGCCAAATATCCTTGGGCAAGATACTAACCCCGTGTTTGCCTACTGGTGGTGGTCAGAGGGCCCGGTGGCGCCAGTGTCCGGCAGCCTCGCAGTCTCCCAGTCAGTGTGCCCCAGGGCAGCTGTGGCTACAATGTAGCTTGCCATCGCCAGTGTGTGAATGGGTGAATGACTGAATGTAGTGTGAAGCGCTTTGGGGTCCTTAGGGACTAGAAAAGTGCTATACAAATGCAGGCCATTTGGTGTTTCGGTTAATCTATTGTTGACTCCTTTGGAGTGCTGATGCTTTCAGTCCTGTGGTGCGTTCTCTCACAAGAACTGCAGCCATGTGCAAATACCTGTTTCCAGCATGCGATGCATGCTTGTGAGTGTACCCACTGACATGTGCCGATTTTTCCGTCTTTGATAAACGATTTTAGGGAGCAGTGTGTGCGGATGCCTGCGGCACTCTTTGAACCCTCCTGCTAAAACACCGATCCGTGCTCAATACCCTGAGATGAGCACAGCTCTTGAGCATCTTAAAGCCCCTTTAGGCTCCACCTTCAGGCCTTTGAGAGTCTGCAGCGTGGAGGTGTTTGGAGTTCATTAAAGTGGACTATGCCGGGTTAGCTGTGTCGCTCAGCTGTCCGGACAGGCTTTGACAGCTGATGCGTTCACACCGATAGAATTTCTGCTTTTGTGTCATTGGGCACATTATCCTGATGGATCTGCTGAGCGTTTCTGTAACGATGAGCTCGCTGGTATCTCTTTATTTATTCATAAAGCTTCGTTTTGCTGAGCGGGCATGCTGTGGTGCAGCACAATCAGTCTTCACAATCATATTGTCTCCTACACTCCAGCAGTAAATGAATGGGACCTCGATGGTTATAGTTCGGGGGGAAGTTTTGAGATTTCTCAAGTGTGTCTGAGATTAAAACTGGAGTCTTTGCAGAAGCCTTCGCTTGACAAAGACAAAAGAATAAAAGGGGGTCAGATGGTAATTAAGACAATTAAAAAATAAGAAGTAATAAAAGGAGCATTCAGAGCGGCGGGACGTACGTGAATTAATAAAAGCAAGTTTCCTCACATCAGAATACAAAATAACAAAAGCTTTTAAAGCAGCATCAGTGCGCGCTTAATGAATTTAAGGTATCGCTCTCTGAATTATTTATTCTGAATAAAGATTTGTCCCCGGATGACCTTTCTGGTTTAATGAAGGCTAAATAATTGAATAAATGTGAGTTTTTTTACCCTCAGGGCTGCTTTTATCTGACCTAGTGAATATTATTCACTCGATTAAAAACAGGCTTTTCTTCTGGAACAATGCATCCCAGGAAAAACAGTCAAGACGCGCCTGACCTGCGAACGTGTGTGTCTGTGCGTTAGTGCGTTCACCTGTGTGGGTGTTATGAGTGCGATTCTCAGTGCCATGAACCTGAAAGATGACCCACTCAGTGTGTGTGTGTGTGTGTGTGTGTGTGTGTGTGTGTGTGTGTGTGTGTGTGTGTGTCACTGAGTGCTTTGAACCTGTATTAAGGTCTCGTGATTTTTTATGTGCTGTAATTCATGGAAGAGATTTCTTTGGAGCTGCGGCATCAAACATGAACGTTTGCTTTTAAAATCCTAAAAATCATCAACAGCATCGACTCCGTGGGATCATGTGTCAGACCTGATGATGTTAATCTGACCAAATCTGATTTAATAAACATTTCTCGTAGGCTTCTTGTAGGAGATTTAGTGCAGAGCCCCAAACCTATTTGATATTGTACAGTAATGTGTAAAAGAGCCTCTCGGACTGGCTTTAGATCTTTTAAAGTGCTCTTGAGCAACAGCCCTCCAGCTTTCTGAAGGTCTTTCAAAGTCCTTATTCGGGCACTGAGTCCGATCCTTGTGTCTGACCGTTTTTAGAGGAATGTTTTTTCTTTAAGCTTCTTAACTCTGATCCATGAATCATTTTAGCATAAAAACTCCAGGATGAACCGGAGTTGTGTGTTGTGTTCGCTCTTGGCAGCCTGTCACATCATTTGTTTGGTGAATTAATGAGGAATGCCGGTGACGTCACAGTTTAACGGACAGGAAAAGGTTCCTTTTGTTTTTTTCTGCATCAACAAAGTGATGTTAGCTGAACGCTTCAGATTAGCTTCAGGTGATGCTGGATTACTAATCTCGTTGCTGTTTCAGACGACCTGTTCTCTCCATGTCTCTGTCATCTACATGCTAACATGTCTTGATTTGCTTTGGTCCATGTGCCCCTCATTCTGATGTTTGAGTTTCGATGATCTGCAGGTGAAGTTCTTATTATTCTGTCGAAACTTGATTCATAACTAGTCCCTTACAGAAGGATAATGCAGGCAACTTTAGTCTTTGCAGTCGTGGTTGTCTCACAGTACTTCATAGATATCAGGTAGAGAACCTGCAGTTTTAGTAAAAGAGTCCCAATAAGCAGATGAGCCAGCATGAGCGACATTTGACCAGGATAAGGAAAAGCAGCGATCTGCTGTGACCTCTGTGAGAGGAGAGGAAAGAGGAGTCGAACAGTAACAGCGAGTCTGACTGAATCACTCGTCTGTGAACACGCACGGTGCATTCACAGCAGAGCGTTTGGTCTGCACAGACACTTTTTATGTTAAATGCCATTCTGCATCAGAGTTAGTCCTGGCACCTCTAGCACAGAATAGAACCCAGGTGGAAATGATAAATCAATCACTTGACATTTAGTGTCCTTCTTCAGTTAGCTGATAATGCAACGCCTGATTTTTGAGTGCCTTCAGCAATGTTTGAATATAAAACAGACTAAAAAGCATTTTAACTGGGATTGAGTCTCTGGTTTGATCCCCGGATATCCGTTACTATTTGCTGGATGTCGTTTCCCTGGTTTCAGTCTGCTTCTCAGTATTATAGTTTAATACATAAATATGTAATCAACAGTCTTATTTGTTATATAAACATTTGCTGACATTTAACAAGCGAATCGATTACGTCTGACAGTTGTTATAAGTCGCCTGAACTCTGACGCTGCATCGTAAAAGATTCACACTGCTCCGTGCAACACTTCATTGTGTTAAGAAATCCAAAGCTTGGCAGACCTGCTGCAGGAGGAGGGATCAAAGTCGGCCGAGCATGTTATGTGCATGAACGCACGCACATCTGAGCACATGTGTAAAAATATCTGTCACCAACGAAGCCAGCGCTGGGACAGAAACACAGAGCTGCAGAAACAACATGGAAACCACAGAAACACTAACCTGGAACCAAGATTACACATCTGCTGCAGAGTCGACTGCACACACATGCAGAAACACACACACACGCAGAAACACACGTCTAACTGACATAACCCTAACCCCCAGCCTAAGCCTAACTGTAATCCTGACACTAAAACCACATTTTGAGTCTGAAAAATGCCTTTAGACTCGTAGGGACCTGGTTTTGTCCCCATAAGGGCTGCTGGTCCCCACAAACATAGAAAACTTCCAATGTTTGGTCCCCACAAAGATATGTAAACATGGACACACACACACAGATCCCGGGGGTTAAAGACGCACAGGCATATGCCAATAAATTCGGTGCATTTTCAAATTTGATATCCAAGATGCAATTTAAGAAGTTCTGCTGACACACAAATGGATTTACGGTCTGCAGCTTGACTCTGGTAACTGCAGCGAGCGTTTCAGCGCTGATGTCTCTGCAGTGAGCGCTGAGAGACGGTATCGCCTCTGAAATATGGAATTAAATGCAGTATAAAATCCCGATCACCGTTACGCGGTGCTGCTTGTTCCTGCTGACAGTTGCCATCGCGCTGGCTGGCTTCTCGTTGATAGCACTCACAATAGCGATGATGATGGTGACAATGATTATGATGATGAAGGGCGTTTATACACATGATGCGGCAGCACTTGTAATAATGAACAGGAAGACTACAAAACCAAACAAACTGTTTGTTTTCATGTCGTTTCCAGCAGAGCGACGACGCTCCAAACCTCCTCCTGAGCCGCTGTGATACCATCAGACAAATGTGTGTCATCTGCAATAAGAGACACACACGCGTGTTGAAAAGGACACTTTTGTTTTAAGATTGAATCTACTGCACTGCAAATTGTTCCGTGTAATTCATTTCACGATGATGATTGTAGAAGTGACGTTGATGGCGAAGACGGTAATCATGATGAGCTGACTGTGACAGTGATTATGATGAAGACGGCAATAGTGGGAACGACAATGGAACGTAAGAACATGAAAGGAGAGCTGCAGAACAGAGTAGTGATAACTGCTGAACGCAGATGAATACAGAGCGAAGCAGCTCATTTCTTCTCCACGGTGCACGTACAAACACTTTTTAGGCCTGTGGTAGTGAAGAACATTACGCCTGAAACGCTACTAATCTGACATGAAGAAGACTTCAAAGACAAAACACCAAAAGCATCGGTGAAAGTTTAGTTTGCTCATCAGCGCGAGATACGTAGCAGCCATCAGCACTTTGTGACAGCGAGTCTGCTGGACTCGAGGTTACTTTAAAAAGGTTTGTAGAGAGATTAAGATGAGTCCTCGTCAGTGATTCAGAGTTTGTGTTTGAATGTGAAAGAGAACAACAGACGACAATTTGAGTTGGATTTGAAAACTTTAAATAATTATGGGAAAGTCAGCCAGCCCACGCTCACGATGACTACGGCTCAATCAGGCCCCATCTTATCTTAATGACCTTGTAGTACCATATCACCCTATTAGAGCACTTGGCTCTCGCTCTGCAGGCCTACTTGTTGTTCCTAGAGTATTTAAAAGTAGAATGGGAGGCAGAGCCTTCAGTTTTCAGGCCCCTCTTCTGTGGAACCAGCTTCCAGTTTGGATTCAGGAGACAGACACATTTTGGGTTTTTCTCCTCATCTCTCATTTTATCTCCTGTTTCTCGTCATCAATTTTATTTACACAGCACCAGATCACAACAAAAGTCGCCTCAAGGTGCTTTATATTGTAGACCCTACAATAATACATACAGAGAAAAAAAACAACAATCATATGACCCACTATGAGCAAGCACTTTGGCGACAGTGGGAAGGAAAAACTCCCTTTTAACAGGAAGAAACCTCCGGCACAGCCAGGCTTAGGGAGGGGCGGGGCCATCTGCTGCGACCGGTTGGGGTGAGAGAAGGAAGACAGGATAAAGACATGCTGTGGAAGAGAGACAGAGGTTAATAACAGATATGATTCAATGCAGAGAGGTGCTGAGGTGCAGTGCTGAGCCTGGTTCTGCTGGAGGGTCCTTCCTGTTATAAAAGTGACAGAAATATGCAATTATGATTCAGGTGAATTGTGGTTCTTGTCCTCAGCTTCAATCAAGTACTATATAGTCACTGTACCCTTAATGATGAATTCTGACACATCTCATTAAAGGTGCAGTTTGATGAACGTTAGAATCGTTTCCAGTTTTTTTCAGAGGTAGCTGTATAGGCAGAGATCACCAACACTAACTTGTGATGCACACCCAGCCGCAGGCCTGAAATACAAGGGTTACCCCCAGCAGGCTTCCAAGGGGGAAAGAGTTACAGGACAGGAGAGCAGTATTTCCATAACCATCTGTCCAGACGACCATTAATTATTCCTCCGAAGATCCAAGAGCCTGTAGCAGAAGTAATGATGCCAAAAGATGTACCGTATCTGGAAGCTCATCTAAATCACTGTGATTTGTATCTGAAATCTTCAAAAGTTGCAGCCTTTTTAGTGCCAGATTCCCTCTTTGTATTTCAACAAAGGGCGTCCCTGCTGAGCTGCAGAGATACGACTAATCTGCAAGGCTGAATCCTCAAATTATTCAGTGTTATTAGATTGTGACAAAGAAAAAGCATCGTAGACTTTTTCCCCGTCTGTCTGTCTGCGAGGCTTATTCTGTTTGGGGTTTGGGGGTGGTGGTCATCAGATCAGCTGACATCGCCTCATCAGCATCAAAAAGCTGGATGGCATCAGATGACAGTGGGTGGTCAGCTTTGTTTCCTCAGTTCTTCTTCTAAATATAAACATAATGGAATCATTTATAAACAAAAATATATTTTATACATTTAAAAATTAGTAAATAACTTCTAAATACTAAATATGTCTAAATACTTTGTTGTTCTCTTTGCTGATATCTGCAGGTCAAAGAGACGCAGTGATTCTACGTTGGTTCTCAGATTAAACTGGTCCCAGTTTGGTCCACTCCTCTAACTTTTAATTCTTACCTTTAAATAAAGTCATGACAACATTTCACAAACAGTTAGTGCTGATGTGTATTTGCAGGATTCTCAGAGAGTCGTTTAACACCTGGACTCAAACAGTCCCATCTGGCACACAATAAAAAACGATTCGTAATCAGCTTCTCGGGTAGTAAAATTTCCAGATAAACAAAGGCGACTGCAGGAAGTGACATTTTTAACAATTTATGGCAGACACAACACAAAATGTTATACAAAATGTGTAAACTATGTTCTCGGCCTGGAGAGTAAAGTAGAAGCGTTCTTATCGGACGCCTCGTGTGTCTTTACTTTATGTGCAAAGTGTCACTGCATCCGGAGGCTGGACGAGCGTCGTTTGAAGGAGCCGTTTGCATCTCGTTAAAACCTTTTGTCTCCAGCTATGAGCTGCTGCAGACACGGACAGTTTTTCATTCCTTCTGTGCAGTTCGATGCCCCCGTGTGGACATTTGCACGCTGATGTTTGCTCTGTGATCACCAATGATGAGGACATTTCTGTTTCCGACTCACAGACATGATATCAAGGCCTCGCTGTCAGCGATGACATCATGGCTCCGACACCGAAGGACAGCTTGTATTTAAATATGTAAACCAGCAGCTTTGACGCCCGGGGAACATGCATTTACATGCATTTATAAGTTATTTATGAGGGTATTTTAATGTAATCTACATCATGGAGGCAGAGGTAAGTTGTATTATTTATTACTTATTAAATGAATAATTTCACTTGCAGCCTTTGGAGCGCTGTGAGGTGAAACACCTTCCACCCGTCACTGTGATTTTCACACGTCGACCTTCAGACTTCAGTTCGTTTCAGCATTTCTGAGTTTCTTTGGACATTTTTGGTAACTGCTCCTTTCTTAATCTGTGAAAAAACATCTAAAACCTTCTTCACATGTTCCGTCGCCATCTTTCCATCTGTTCATCGCCCGTCCGTCTGCCTCCCCTCTTCCTCCTCTGACTGGGGATTTGAGTTTGGCCTTGAGCAGTAATTTAGATTCCCATAGGGCCGTGCGGCATTAGGAGCGTCTTTGAAGCCCCCTTCCACACATCTTTGAAACACATCTTTATCCTCACACCGAGCGCTGCTATGGAGCCGCTGCGGCCTTGATGTGGTGACCAACCTTGACTCTTTGATTTACGTCGCTGGTTGATCACAGACAGAAGCACACGGTCTATTAACGCACCCATCCACGGTCCTCGTACACACCTACACGCCAAAGTAACCGTGTACACACACAATGACATGCATGCACACACTTCAAAGAGAATTAGGTTCAACAGACTTAACACTTAACAGCTTCAAAGGAGGAGAGGATGATGTTTTGCATGAGACAAACTTTTATTGAACTTCATAGTTTGATGTCTGCTCTTTTTAATTTCCCTCCCTCTTGAAGATGTGAGGAGACGGGCTATGAAAGAGGCTCAATTCCACCTATGGATGCTTTCAGCGCTCCCAGGTAATAATAGGATCAACGTTTGCTAGGAAAAGGAAAGTGGTTATAGTTACAACTATATGTTAGGATGCCGTTATCCTACGTATTATAAACGATGTATTATATATCAGCCTGCTTCGTTCTTGGGTAAAGTAGGTTTCATCCTGTGAGATCACCCTGACTGTACGTCCAGGAAAAAAGCAATATGGACATTTTTGGAAAAAGATGTTTTTTGTTTGTTTTCAATTCTTGGGATAATTTAAAGCCCCGTTTTTAGGTTTAGCACAAATGTTACAAGCATAGGTTTAAATTCTAGGCCAAGTCTCCTGTGTGTCAGATGAAAAAGGAAAGGAAATGTGAGGGTTAGAATTAGTGACCAAACGTTTAACAGCAGGACTGGTTTAAGTTCGAGTTAGGGACGCGCTAAAATGGCGTTTTTAGACCATGTGACCTTAACTTATCTGCCATTTTGGATCTGTGACAGTGTCAAGTCAAGTCAAGTCAAGTTTATTTATAGAGCACATTTAAAAACAACCAAGGCTGACCAAAGTGCTGTACAGTAAATACAGATAAAAATACAATAGAACACAAATTTCGTAATAACACCTCGCTGATAAAAATAAAATAAAAATATATAAAACAAATAAATTAAACCTTTCTAAAAGCCAATGAAAAGAGGTGAGTTTTAAGAGCGGTTTTAAAAGTTTCTAGGCTTTTGGAGAGTCTGACGTGAGGAGGTAAACTGTTCCACAGTCTGGGTGCAGCCACAGCAAACGCCCTCTCTCCCTTTGTCTTTAATTTATACCTGGGAACATCTAAAAGCATCAGGTCGGCTGACCTCAAAGATCTCCTGGGGCGATAAGTACTAAGGAGTTCTGACAGGTAAGAAGGTGCAGTGCCATTTAAAACCTTAAAAGCCAGCAATAAGATTTTAAAATCAATCCTAAAGGCAACTGGGAGCCAGTGGAGAGAGCAGAGAACCGGAGTGATGTGGTCTCTTTTTTTTGAACCGGTCAACAGGCGAGCGGCAGCGTTCTGCACCAGTTGAAGGCGATGTAGACAGGAACGATCTAGGCCAGCATAGAGGGAATTGCAGTAGTCTAGCCGTGAAGTAATAAAAGCATGGACCACTCTTTCTAGATCGTTCCTGCAAAGGTAAGACTTGACTTTGGCTAAAATCCGCAAATGATAAAAAGATCCCTTAACTACAGAGCTGATTTGTTTATCAAGTTTTAAAGCATTGTCAAAAATAACACCAAGACTCTTAATGGAAGAAGTGCAATCGGAGGTTAGGGGTCCCAAAAAGTCAAGAGAGAAGTTGGGATCTTTAGGAAGCCCAAACACAATGACTTCAGTTTTGCTTTCATTAAGGTGTAAGAAGTTAAGAGTCATCCAAGTCTTAATGTCAGACAAGCAGGAGAGTAGCGGCTGCAAAGAAACATTGCAGTTCAACCTCAGAGGGAGGTAGATCTGAATATCATCGGCAAAGATGTGGAAGGACACATTATGTTTACGGAGCACATCGCCCAGAGGGAGCAAGTACAGAATAAACAACAGGGGGCCTAGTATGGACCCCTGAGGTACGCCACAGGTGAAAGGAGCTCTGGGAGATGACAGTTCACCAAGGTGAACAGAAAAACTCCTATTATTCAAATAGGACTGGAAAAACTTTAAGACAGTGCCCTTTAAACCGACACAATGTTGAAGGCGGGATAGCAGTATGTTGTGATCAACAGTGTCGAAGGCTGCTGTCAGGTCCAGGGTTACTAAGACAGCAGCACAACCAGAGTCAACAGTTAAAAGCAAATCATTAAAAACTCTCAGAAGGGCGGTTTCTGTGCTATGCCGAGCTCTAAAACCAGACTGGAACTTCTCATAGAGATTGTTGTTGTCAAGAAATAGCTGGAGCTGCGTGAGGGCGGCTCGTTCCAGTACTTTAGACAGAAAAGGGAGGTTGGAAATGGGCCTATAGTTAGAGAGTAGGGATGGATCTAGATTAGGCTTTTTAAGGAGAGATTGAACAACAGCGTGCTTGAAGGGTGTTGGAAAACAACCAGAACTGAGGCAGGCATTGATCAGGACCAGAAGGAAAGGTCCGACTGAGTCCAGAACCTGCTTCAGAAGCCGAGAGGGGATAGCATCGGTGGAACAGTTGGTAGTCTTAACCTTGCAGACTATTTCATGCAGCTGAGAGAGAGAGATTGGTTCGAACTGATTAAAGGCAGAATGGCACAAAGACAAAACACAGGGATTGGAAGGTGAAGATGGAATGACAGACTGCAGGGAGGAAATCTTGTTTACAAAGAACTTTAGAAAGTCATTACAGAGGGTGGCAGAAGGTGTGAGGCTGGTGGATGTGTAAGGATTTACAATGGAATTTAAAACACGAAACAGAGTCTGAGGTTTATGGACACTACTGCTAACCAGGTTTGATATGTAGGAGGACTTGGCCTCTTTAACGGCTTTCTGATAGGTTGAAAGAGAGTCTCTGAGGATATTAAAAGAAATGTGCAGCTTGTCCTTTTTCCATTTTCTCTCAGCACACCTACAGGTGCACCTGAGAGCACGAACAGAGTCTGTAATCCAGGGTTCAGCGTGAGCTTTGGTAACAATATAGGATCAAGTGCCGAAAGGTTCAGTCAGTGACCCCCTGGCAACCGCCTGTTGCTAGGGAAATCTGTATTCCCATTTCTGGTTGCTAACATGTTGGACATAGTTTGAATAGAAGTGATGGACTCGTCTACAAACTGTGAAGAGTGCGACACAAACAGGAAATGGAGACTGTTGTAAGACTGAGGTGCAGCTTTTATTTTGAAGGTGAACCTTCTCTATATTCAGTTCAATTTATTTCAATTTATACAGCAGCAAATCACAACAACAGTCACCTCAAGGTGCTTTATACTGTAGACCCGACAATACAACTCATGTTATTAACACAGAATAATTATTTAATCATTTTCAGCTTTATAATATGGTAATAGTAGCTTAATTGACTAATATTACATGATTATTATGAAGTTATTAACACTAAAGTGTTACCATTTGACTGCTGATGAGTTACTGACTGGTTTGTTTGTATCCACATTATTAGTTTGTTATTAGTCAGTTACAAAAAAAAAGTTGACACACAAACGTACTTGAATATTACTTTTGTAATTATTACTATTACTATATATTCGCCTTCTTTTTCCCACTGTTTTACTCCAGTGATAAAGCTGCGCTGCTCTCAGAGTCATGTGACGTTGACTCAGGTAAAGTAAAGAGCAGGTGAGTCGCAGGCATCTCACTATTTTCTCACCTGTATTGTGAAACAAATGTTTCCTGCAGCTCTGGGAGATTTTGCAGATTTCATGATATCTCGTGAAAACTGCAAAATCTGAATTTAGAAGAAACCTCTTTGTGTTTTCCTTGGAGATATTTTTTTAAATCAATAAACTATTGCATCACATTCGTAAGTCTTTCAGTTGATTTTCAATGAGAGTCAATTTGGAGCAAAGCTGCAAGAAAATCAAATGAGAAGAAAGTGAAGCTGGTCCTGAGCAGACAGGAATAATAACTTTAATGGTAATGAGATTTAGTGTAGGACTCTCTCTCAATAATATATCTTTGTGAAGCACCTGGAAATATGTTGAGAGCAGTTCACAGGAGCATTAAAATGTAACAGGAGAAGTCATTATAACAATTTATTAGAACAAATCCATTATAAATCCCCATCATTTCCAGCAGACGGCCCGAGGGGTTCAGAGGAGAGCGGAGCTGACGCGACAGATGCACGCTGCAGGATCGAGCTGCAGATGTTGGATTTTCACATTAAATTTTGTAATTTCAAGTCAAATTTATTGCGAAATTATAAACAGAAGCATAAATACCAAAGCGAGTGAGGTACGCTGCGAGGAAGGCCGGGCCCTCAGACGCCGAGATGTTTCTAACAACCAGCTCTCAGCCGCTCTCAGGGTGACTCGCTTTCCTCGCTCTGCACGCTCTCTGAGTTTCGTGATTTCGTATTGATCGGCAGCAGGAATTTCCCTCCTCCGCTGGTCAGAGAACAGGGACCGCTGCAGATGTGAGACCGGCTTCAGGAACAGGAGTCAGCTCCTCGAGGACGCTTTGAATCCCGGGGGGTTGAACTCCGTTTTTAGTCGTCCTGACTAAAGAACGGCGTCCCCGCTCGTTGTTGTACCGCTGGCATCGCCAGGTCTTTCTAAACGGGAGTAAGTGGGTTTTCTGAAAACGATCCCAAGAAGAGAGGCTGACCGTGAATGAGTGACCACCAACATCTAAAGAACGTCTTTGCAAAAATGATCAGAGTGCATGATGCCAGTACACAACAAGGACGTGCAGAACAGTAACACAACACATTTGAAGTCATTTTATTAGGATTACACTTTTCCTCTCTTAGCTTAAAACATGAACCAGGTCACCAGTGAATAATTTAGGGTTAGTCTCACATTTATTCGAGTCTTTGAATTCTTCTGTTATAAGATTTTCCATATGAAAGAGTCAATATGAGCCTGAAAAAACACCTGTCATGTCCTGATGCATACTCAGAGGCTTATTCCTCTTAAATTATGACACGTGTCACTCAGTGTTTATCATAATTCTGTTAAAAGCAGCGTGTGACAGTCTGCAGCCATGCAACTGTCACATTTAACACACTGGACACTGCATGAAATTCATTTAGAGGTTCAGGTTATTGGATGTTTGCAGGCAGGACAGGGATTGTGGAGGCACTCCGAGGAGTGGATGTGGATGCGAAGACTTCCTGTAGCAGCTGCACCCAAACCATCAGAAACATTTACAGGGCTTGTTTTAAATGCAGTGAAAAACTTTCACATTGCTGGAGTTCTGACCTCATACGTCCAGAAACAGTGATTATTTGGCGCTGACACCTTCAGCCAACGGGAAGCAGGAAGAGTTTCGCCTCCAGGGAGTAAATCTTTCCATTTGTGGCCTTTAAGTCAGCACACGTCCTGAGAGAGTTCATCTGTGTCATGTGTTGCTCTGTGCAGCTCACAGAGCTGACGGGATTAGTAGGAAGTAAACGCGATGAGAAAGCATGAAAGCAGCTCTTTACATCGGCTTCTCATCTTTGAAGGGGAAATAAGGAGTTAACGGGTATGAGCGGGAATTCATCTTTTTGAGCGGCCGCATTTTGCTGAATTATGTAGATGAAGGCTGATCGTAAATCACCTATAAAATACTTTAATCAATTACACATTTAAATAATATCACTTTCAGTCTTTGATGCTAACTTCATGGAGACATTTCATGTTTGTAACGTTACAGCTGAAACAAACGAAGCTATGAGATCGTCTCTGTTATTATTACTCATTTTTGGTTTTGCTTCACTTGATCGTTTCAGATTTTCAACACAGGTTTTATTTTCCAGGTCGCTTAAACGTTGCTTACCAGATGCTGTGTGGTCACTTTTCTATGTTTTCTATTCTATTACAAAACATGCTGTGAGTTGGAGTTACTGATGATTCCTGAGATCATCCTCAAATTTCACTCACTAAATCTGGAGCTCAGACTCTGCTCGTGGGTCTGTGAGCACCGTAACCTCACAGCAGTCGTATTATTGGTCAGATAAATTCATTCAAAATGTTCCAAAAGCCGCCAACAGCACAAACACGGCTCAGAGGTCCACTCTCATAGTGACCATGCCAGTAGTAATGCAAACTTTAAACCTTAACCCTCTGGGGTCCAGAGTATAATTGGCCATTTTTGACTACTTTTGATTTTACCTCTATATCACCTTTAAAATATGTTTTTTTGCCTTGTTTGGTATCATTATTTTCAGCACAACTTCAAATATCTGAAATTTGAGTTATTTTTTTCATTTTGGTATACTATATTAGCACAGTTGATCTAAATTCAGACAAAAAATCCAAAATCCGAGTAGAAAAAAGTTCTATTTTTTACTGTAAAACCCACAAACATGTTTAACGAATCATTTTCTTTTTTCACTCGCAAGCGGAGAGTGTTTGCTAGCGCTGTCTGTAGAAAACGCCGGTTTTGCCGTTCTTCCCGCTGTAAACACCACTGTTTTGTTCAGAAAAAACATCGCGTGTATTTTTTATCATAACTCTGGTTTTACGTGGCCCATCGACACAATTCAAAAGCTGGTATATAGTTTGAAGTCCGCACTTTCGACCCAAGTTGAAATGGAGACTCTGAGTCGCTGCTTCTTGTAGCTGTGTCGTCTTAAATCGGTCATGTGATTTTGACGCGCCTGTGCGTCCGGCGACCCCAGAGGGTTAATGAAGTTTCAAAAGGTGAATTTCTAAAAAGCCAAAATCTGCAGTTTCTCTAACGACCAGCAGAGGCTCCAGCAGTGAGTCTCTTGTTAACTTTACAGCATAAATAAACGTTTACATCTTCTTACAAAATGTCTTTCATTTAAATGAAAATGCTTTATTAGGGGTGTGTCTGCATTTATTGGCAGGTGTGCTCAGGTGGTCACAGTTGCTAGCTGCCTGCTACACTTTACTGAACTGGACCTTTGGACCGTGTTTGTGCTGTTTGTGTCATGGTCCTGCGACCATGACTCAGTGACTTTATGTTTATGTTCTTTATTACTTTCATTATTATTCATGGCTGTTTTGGGATGGTTTGTGTTTGGGATTTTAGACACTGGGTTCTGGGTTTGTGCTCCCTCTGTTGGTCCCTGGTGTTAGTGTTCCCCTGTCTCGTCAGGTTAATCAGGTCCAGCTGTTTCCCCCACCTGTGTGTGATTTCCCAGTGTCTCTTTGTGTATTTATAGTGTGTGATTGCCTCTGCTCCTCGTCGCGTCGTCTGTGTTCATACCTGGTGTAATCCCCTGCGTGCTCTCCCTGCTGTTCTCCCTTCATGCTCAGGTTTGCTATTTCTTTGTGTAGTTTCTCCCAGTTAGTTCATCCTTAGTTCTGTTTTACCATCCCCACTTTATATTGGATATTATCAATAAATCACCCTCACACCTGAATAAGTGCTGCGTTTTGAGTCCTCCTTCCGCTCTCCACACGGCCGCTGCCCCGGACCGTGACAGTTTGAGCCTTTGTCAATGACATTAACTGACCAATAATATGGCTGCTGTGAGGTAACTGTACAAGCAGACGGCCCAATGAGTATGTGCTCCAGTTTTACTGAGTAAAGTTCCAGGATTTCATATGTACATATGCCCTATCTAAGGGCATATGTACATATGCCCTATCTAAGGGCATATGTACATATCTGTACATATGTACATATCTGTACATATGTACATATGCCCTTAGATATGTACATATGCCCTTAGATATGTACATATGTACATATCTAAGGGCATATGTACATATCTAAGGGCATATGTACATATGTACATATCTGTACATATGTACATATGCCCTATCTAAGGGCATATGTACATATGCCCTTAGATAGGGCATATGTACATATGTACAGATATGTACATATGTACAGATATGTACATATGTACATATGCCCTTAGATATGTACATATGCCCTTAGATATGTACATATGCCCTTAGATATGTACATATGTACATATCTAAGGGCATATGTACATATCTAAGGGCATATGTACATATGTACATATCTATCTAAGCAGTGTGCTAATAATAGCATTAGCTGATGTCTTAGCAGTCGGCCCTCTCGTCCAAACTGGTCACTCCTGGTTCTAAAAAGCACCAACAAGGCAGAAATGTCAAGGCTTCAAAATCCTGAGTCCAGAAACCAGTTAATGATGTCACTGTGGCCATCTTTGATTTACAGTCTGTGATCAAGCTGCAGCACTGCTGCTCAAAGACAGACCGGCCGTCCACGAGTCAGCTGAAAACTGCCTTATTCTGGGCACTGACTGATTTATTGGTAGACGTCTAATAAACTATCCTAGATAATGGTGACTAACTGACCTGCTTAAATAAAGATTCAAACGAGACATTTTTCACATTCACTCATAGACTCATAGACACTAACGCCATGCAGGTCAAAGCAAACACACAAAACACCAACAAATACCATAAATTATTTACTGGCTTATTTCGATAAGTGCGTGCTGAGAGCAGCGCCTCTTAATTGCTTCCTGTCGTCGCTGATGCAGCAGAAAGCGAAGCCGAGCACGGCGTGTAAAGACTGGGATTTTACTGTCCTACATCTGTAAGTCTCACAGAGCGTGGGATCTCTATTTTTATTCATTTGTTGCTCTCAGCCAAGCACCTCATAGTGGATGTGCATACTTAAAGAGTGTCATTCATTCTAGCGAGGGCCACCGCTCCCACTAAGCCTCATTTCCCCCTCGAGCTGGCGAGTGCTTTTCTTTCAAGCGTGATCGACAGTCGCCTCACCGGCTGAAGTAATGCAAAAGTGGACTCTTGAAACAGACGAAGGAAAGAATAAAAACCGATGAATACATTGGAGCAGACTTAATTCCCGCTGCTTTACATCACTCTCTGCTTTCAGCTGTGCTCGGCTGACTGACAGGGAGGTGTTCACGGAGGGATTTGACTCACCTGGCTCTTGTAATTTGTGGGTAAATAGCTTAAATCCCTGCAGTGTGACCGCTTTGGGAGCTGAGTGATGAAGTTAGGAAACACATCCAGAGCCTGCTGCACTCAGACAAAGGGGAGCTGCACTTTGAAGTGTTTGGACCTCATCATTATTGACATCGAATCGTCAGCTTCATTAAAGAGGCTTCTCGGGTTTTCTCAGAGACGTGTTTTTCTTCTATTGCTTTTCACTTTGTCGTGTTCTGCTGTCGCTTTAGTTTGTATTCATCCCCCACATCCTGTTGACATCTTGACATTTTTCTTATTTGTTTTTGTCTGAAGGTGATGTGTTCCTGCGAGGCCCCTACATTTCCTTTGTTTTATCTGCAGACAAATCAATAGCTTGATTTTTTGAGTCTTAACACCGACTTTTGTGACTTTTATAGATTCATCTCGGTTTTGGGAGATTGAACAAAACGCTAACAGGATGCTGTTCTTGGATTTCCATTCTCCAACAGAAAACTGACTTTTAGAGTTCAGTTCAGTTCATTTTTATTTCAAACATTTCAAACATGTGCCTTCACAATCATTACAAAATATCATTCCATTATTTGTTTGAAAAGGAGTAGGCTGAAGTATTTACTTATTTGTCCCTACCCCCTCAAGTTTTACCTCTCATTCATTAAATTTTTTTTTTGTCTTAAATTAAACAAACAAGTCAGCAACAAAGAGTTAAATTCCACACAGTGAAACGGTCCATGCTGAGCGAGAATGCTGAAGCACTGTTTATGTCACTGTGTCACTGTGACGTGCAAAATTACATCTGTAGTGAAAAGCTCAGCAGATGAAACATTTTATCCAAAATCGGTCTGAAAACAGACAACGTGGTTGTGATGAGGTGTTGCTGCTGTTCTGAAAACAACTTTTTATGAGTTATTGATCCTGAAAGTTTGAATCTTCTAAAGTCAGAATTTAAAATAAAATGTTTGGTTTTTTACCATGGAGTTCACAAATTTGTGATTTTTTTATCATAAATTTTCACATCTAACCTAGAAATTCAGTTTTTCACACAAACACACGTTTTAGTATCTTAGTGAGGACATCTAACTGGCATAAAGCTTGTCCTAGCCCCTTACCCAACCATCAAAAATGAATGCCTAAACCTACCCATACTCCATCTTTAACCCTGAGCCTCAGAAATGCCTCAAACTTGTAGGGACCAGGATTTTGTCCCCATAATGATCAAGTAGTAGCATGCCAATTTTGTGTCCTCACAAAGATGTCTAAACATGTACACACACACACCTCTCTGGGCCCAGTGTGCTGCTAAAAAAGAGGAGGCCTGATCCAATGATGACCTCCAGCTGTGTGGGCCGACCTCGCCCTGGCACTGCCCCCTTAAGCCACTGCACCACCCTGTCTCTGCAGCTGGGCTCCAACCACATCCCGCCACATTCCCTTTGTTTGGTTCTTTCCTGTTTTATTCTTGGTAACCTGTGTCTAGCATGTTTGGTATCTAGTTTACTTCCCTTCGTTCGACTTTCAGTGATTAGTTTCAGCTGTGTTCCCCTCCTGTTTCCTCTTCCCTCGTGACCACGTGCATTTATTGTCATCGTCTCCCCATCATCCTTTGACGTGTTGTCCTTCTGGCTGTCCTTGTTGTTTTTGCCTTATAAACCTTGTTGCCTGTTTTTGGGCTGCCACTCAACTTGACTTTATTTGTGTCCTCAGTCTTCCACCACACCTTGGACAGCTGAATCTGGCTGTTTCCAAAGAAGGTAATAAGGTTGTACGTGAGTTTTCTCAGGATTCTGTGCAGTGCTGGGAAAAGTCTTCTTAGCAGGACTCAAAATTCTTAAAATGTTATCTTTTCTTTCCAAACTGTGATGTTTTCCTGAACGTAACCAACACAGCGCCTCAAAATAAAAACTTCTGTGGTTTGTAAAACCACCGACTCATCAGGCTTCGGTTTTTATTCTCCCCCGTTGGGCGGCATACTGCCCCTCACATCAGAAATCGATGCTGAGAAGGTAACAAAGTGCGACAACATCTGGATTTGTCACAATGCTTTTGGAGAGCAGCTCTGTTTTAAACTGATCTCTTTGGTTACAGTCACCACGCAGCTCAGCCCCTCGGGATCATCATCAATGAGCAAATGTCCCGCGGTCATTCAGGAAACTGGTGTTGGAAGGAAACAGACTGGTTCTTGGTTCCTTCCAGTGCCACACCATTAAAAAAAGAAAGTCCTCTCAGCAACAGGCCAAAGATCTGAAGCAGACTAAAAATCCACCATGAACTACTTTAAGAAAGTCACCCTGGGGCTTGTGGAGCGACCCTCAGTGGCCCCTGACGATGGGGACAGTTTAGAAATGTTAAAACAAGACGTCTGCAAACACGATCAGGAACACAAACTACTGACCGCACAGCAGCATTACTGCACCAGGTTTCTGCTTTTCCTCATGCCTGCTGCAGGGATCCTGTTTAGTCTTTACTGCAAATGACTGGATGTTATATTTCTTTACAAGAGACGTTGTTTTCATTTCATTTCCTCTCAACTTTAAAAAACAAACAAACAAGAAACTCAAAACAATAAAACAGTCGCCCTGAGGTGGAAACGTGAGGTCATCAGAGAAACAGAGCAGAGATAAGAAAGGACAAAAAAGAAAAGGCATCAAAGTATGAAAAGAGTGAGTTTGATTTTTTCCTTCTTTTAATCAGATTTTGATACGACAGCATGAAGCCGGCTTTATTCTCCCTGAGCTTTAAAACAGGAAGAAAACCTGACAAAGGTGCATCTGTAAGCTGTGCTCCTCTGATCAGGCCGTTTGAGTCTGCATTTTAATTTCTCTGTTGTGAATTAATACTTGTTGTAAGTCCGATACAGTAAAAATGTAACACTATATTTAGAATCAGAATCAGAATACTTTATTCATCCCGAGGGAAATTAGGGGTTACAGCAGGCAGCACGCTAATGGCGCATGCGCACTCACAAAGGAACCTTCTGACCAACTTTACACAAACATCACATTGGGCAGACATGTCAGAAGGTAGGCTGATAGGAAAAAAACAACGAAAATACACTACATGAGGTAAGAGGAGGAGAAAAAAAACTCCACTCAGACTGAGCTCCTGGTGGGAGAACAGTTTGATAAAAGAAAAAACACCTCAGCACAAAAGCACATGACTAACAACACACCATAGAAACACGAGACAAGCAACAGGGCGGGTAAAGGGTAAGAGAGAGCCGGCGTAGACAGCGCATCCGGTCCTGCAGCATCTGTGCTGGTCCAGTTGACTGCTATCATCCCCGGTAGGGCACAAGCATCGAAGGCGTTGGAAAGGAAGGGGGATGAGTGAGTGCTTATCAGTGTAAGTGTGTGTGTGTGCGTGTCCATAGTTTAGCTGAGACAGTGTCCTTCGGCCTATCAGGCTAAGTAAACAGTCTTCCAGCCAATCCAGGTGTCCTTCATGGGGCGGGAAGAATAGTCATCACACAGTTGTTATCAGGGAGTTGTTTTGGTGGGCTCCAGCCTTGGGCCTGCAGCTGGGGCCGTGGTGTCCGAATGTTGAATATTGTTGATTTCTCCTTTGTGAGCAGCTCGAATTCTAGCACTCCGAGGCTGGTCTCTCGATCTCCCGTTGAAGAGCTGCGAGCCTCCCCATGATGGTATCAAACTTCTGTTCCGTGGTGTTGTCAGTCTTTTGATTCTGAGACCTCACATGCTGCATGACAGGAAAGTCTTCTGATACAGAAACATCAAACATGATCAAACCTGAGCTTCTTCTGTGAAGCCGGACACAGGCGCTCACGTCACACGCGGCTCACGTCTGTTTTAGGTGTCGACTGGATTATTTAGGGTGGGGGGGGGGGCAGCCTCACCCCCACCTCACCCCAGCCTCCCCTCCTCTCTGTGCCTGCTGAAAACAGACAGCTGTTCGTTTTTTGTGGTGAAAGAGCGCCCTCTACTGGCGGTTTATGGACATCTCAGCCGGTTTAACTCTACCAGAAACACAAAGTCACGCGTTCTTCTTTTGTTTGTTTGTTTGTTTGTTTGTTTGTTTTTCTTTATTTTTATTAAATTGGACCTTTAACCTAGTCTAAGCAGCTTGGAAAGAAAAGCGTCTGGACTTCTTTAAGTTTCATCCAAGAAGCTTCTTCAGTTCTACGGTCCAATGAGTCCCAGATTTAAGCTCTGTGGGAGTAACTTGGGGGCTTTCATCAAGTCAGCAAAGAGGCACAGAAAAGAAGATCAGACACCAGCGAGGGAGGATCAGAAAGACAAACACAACAACACTGTCATCCCCTATGTAGCCGGTGTATCAGAGAAACTGAGGTGAGTTTTCTCCAAGCACAACATCCCGGTGTACTTCAGACCCAGCAACACGCTCAGACACAAACTGGTTCATCCCAAAGACAAGACTCAGCTGTCCATCTGCATCTAAAGGTCAAAGGTCACTCTTTCGAGGATGCCAATGTTCACATTTTGGACAGAGAGGACAGATGGTTTGAAAGAGGAGTGAAAGAAGCATCTATGTCCACTGTGAGCGACCATCTTTGAACAGAGGCGGGGCTTACGACACCAACTCTCTGCCATCTATAATCCAGCTTTGAGATCCTTCCCAGACGCCTTAACGCCCACTCACATCCTGGGACGTCTGATCTCAGGAAATCACATGATAGGGTGGGGCCAGGTTTCACAATGAGCTCACCCGAAACTCTGGCTGATTGGGACCCACACCCAGTTTCACACCTTGGCTCATGTGATTAGAGGATCATCGGAGGTCCTTTGTCCCTCTTGGTGGGACACTCCCACAGGGCTTAAATCTGGGACTCTTCATGATTTGACCCTAGAACTGAAGAAGCTTCTCGGATGAAACTTACAGAAGTCCAGACACTTTTCTTTCCAAGCTCCTTGGACTACGATGACCTGGATGACTGAGAAGCTTCACTGACCTTTAACCTACTGAATCCGTCCAAAACGTTTGAGCCTCAGACTCAATGTATTTGCACATTTTCAACATCAGTTTATTGTGCGAATCTTTGTATTCACATGAAAGAAATCACCAAAATCACCCTCGATAGAACAGTTCAAAACAAACGAGAGTATTCTGCTGACAGCCTCTCATGTAGTCTGCATTGATTTCAAAGAAAATCATTGTCAACTTACAAATAATTATTAAAAAAGAAAAATAAAGACTCTAATATTAAAAACAGGAGGTCTGAGCTCATTTATCTGTCGGCCTTTTGAGGACCTTTTTATCCTGGTGAATCCACGATCAGCAGCCTGCCAGAGGAGACGTCCCTGACTGAATTAGGCAGATATTCCCATCAGCTGTCACACAGAAGCTGCTGTCTCATCTTTTTAAGACACAGGACGTTTGTCATGTTCATAACACTGTATGGATAATATTAAGTGTCTCTAAACTTCATTCCCAAGTTAAATAAAAGCTGTGATCAGGGTCCTGCAGACGCATCCAGAAGCTTGTTGTGAGTGTGTGCAGGTTTTATGGATAGTGTGGCAAGTTTTGTGTAAATGTGATACTGGGGAGAGGGAGCCTTGGCCTGGAGAAGAAGTTAGGCCCGTTTTCAAACAGGAGAGGATAATGATCACAGGTTTTAAAGGTCACATTCTTACTTTTACTTGCAGAGAAACAAGGAGAGGAAGGGCTGCTGAGCTGGCAGGCGAGGTCCAGGATGCAGGCAGGTGGAGAGCGGCAAGCAGAGCGAGGAGAAGCAAGCAGAGACCATAGCTGCTCTGGCTGGTTGATGTTCTTTCAAATAGAAAGACTCCACTCAGGTGTCCCAGTGACAAACTGAGGAACACAAAGTGTATGAGTTAACGAGTGTAGTCTCGACTACAATGTTTAAGCGGCCTGATTGTCACCGTGGAGATGGAAACAGTGTGGCGATGGACCGTGGTACCATTATAACCCTGCACGTCAAACGGCATGGTTTCCCCCGGGTGGGAGTGGATGGGAATCCACCAAGAAACTGCATCGGAGGAAAGACCTCGGGTTCAGTCCAACACTTCTGGACATGAGGTCATTCTTCATTGGCCTGATTTCTTACATGAAATCTGATATCAAATGTAAGATTTAGAAGAAAATATGGGATGTGTAAAAGTGTGGGGCTTCTTTAGAAGCTGGTGACTGGAAATATGTCCTTTTAGTCAGAATAAAAACATTTGTAGTTGAAGCTGCAGGGAGCTCAGAGTGTGTGCATCCATGCAAGCAGGTGTGGGAGACTCCTGCATGGAGTCAAAGCAGTGAAGATGATCCACAGTTCAGCCCAGAGAGGTTTTCACGCCGCAGTGCCAGCTTCTCCCTGTAGAGGGCAGTCTTTCCTTTCCAAACAGCTTTTTTTAAACCACCTGTGTTTGGCAGTTTTTGGGAGTCGAGCTTGTGTAAATACACTTGGCTCTGCATCAGAACAGCTGCCTGTAAAATAAATCTAAATGATCTTTGAAAAACCAACAAAATGATTTTTTTATTGTGGTTAGCATCATTGTGATTTAGTTCAGCAAGAAAACGTGGCTGGAGCCCACCTGAGGCCACGGGTGGAGAGGTGGAGTACACCCACCTTTGTTTCTGTGTTTTGCTCTTCATATGTGAGCTGTGAGGTGTAACACACACACACACACACACACTCGAGGGCCGCTTCAACACTAGCCGCACACACTCGGTCAGAGCCTGTGTGCTGACTGGGTGGAGGCAGGGACGATCAGTGCGCACTAACTCTGTGTGTTAAGTGTTCCTGTATTTGTGTGATAAACAGGACTTATTCCTCATTTCCTGTCTCATCCTCCGCTCAGGTTTCAGCCTGTTCTTGGCTTTATATAATGTCATAGAGAGGCGATGGCCTTACCACGGTCACCTCAGGCACAGAAGCCTCAAAAGGGGAGGAGCCAAAATAGCTATTTTCAGACAGAAGATGAGCTGAGGGCTACAGCATGGCTTGGATAAGATATTAAAGGATTATTGCCCAATATGAATAATGCAAAGCTGCTCTAGTAGAGCCCAAACTTAGAAAGATATAGCTGGATAAGAGTTGGAGAGATCCATCAGCTCAGAAAACAAAAGCTGCTGATGAAACGTTACCTGATCGTGTTATCATTCACGATCCAAATATAAAAGACTTGTTGTGTTATGGAGAGTTAAATAAATGAATCACCGCTCATTCCAAACACTGACACCGAGCGTTTGGTTACTGTGGTTACTGTGAGGCTCAATTGTGACCGACAGGAGCTGAATGATAGACGATCTCAGAAAATATGAAATAAGGTCAGATGGAGGAGGGGGCTTCAAGGACAGATGATGACAGGGTAATAAAAGTCAGAGACGAAGGACTGATTCCCGTTCAGCTGCGGACTCGAACGTATCGTTGGATTGTGCAGACTTTGATGACATGCAGTCGTTCTGCTGAAAGCCCTTGAAGAAGACATTTATATGAGACAATTTCCAACATCAGTTATGGGTTCAGGAGGTGGCCGCTCATCTCTCGGCCCTGTTTGAAGATTTTATGGTTTGTTGTCACAGGACTAAGTGTGTTGGTGGGTGGGTTCCTGTATCTGTGACCTCCATCAGAGGCTCTGTGGAGCTCGAGCTCTTTATTCTTCCTCTTAGAGCTGCTCTGTAATTCAGACATACAGTAATAACCTGTCAGGTACACAGAAGTATGTAAACGACGCTTTACCACGAGCTGCCACTTCAGCTTTCTGACATCATGAACACAGGAATCATCAGACAATCATTTGTGATGCCAGTGAACATCCTCCAGTTTATCCCCATCTCTGACTCTAATGGGCCCATTATTTCATAAAGATGCTTCATAAAATGATTTAACAAATTAAACTAGTCTCGCCCTATGACAGCTGGGATAGGCTCCAGCGCCCCCCGCGACCCTGAAAAGGATAAGCGGAAGCGAATGGATGGATGGATGGAAATTAAACTAGCGACATTGTGTTCCAGTGGTCAGCCCTGTTGTCTCACAGCATGAAGGGTCTGGGTCTGAATTCGCTGGCTGGGCGGGGCTTCCACTTGGAATTGGTTTGATATTCTGGTGGTTTTAATAAAGTTTCTCATTTGCTTTCAGACCCTGAAGTTAGTGCGACTGCATGCAGAGCTTCTGGTTATGTGCACGGTTCATCTCTGCACCCGTTTCTCAAATAGAGATAAGTGGAGGAACTGCACCACTTAGGAAACTAGCGCTGTCATTACAGCAGCTAAGAAAGAAAACCAGTCCTGTGGGCCGATGTGACAGCGAGAGGCTGCTTTCACCTGCACATTTAGTTTGAGCAGCATTTTAATCTTTTTTGTTTTTAAATAAAAATATTATTTTACTTAATATTCCACTTTGACTGACTCACATTTCACACGGAGCACTGTCTGTCTGGGATTCACTCGGATGTTGATTTGACAAAAAAAACATTTTAAAAGTCATCAGATTTATATTTTGGTCCTTTCTTGATCCTGTTCTGGTGCACTGACCTTAATGTGCACATAACTCCAAACCCACAGGCTTCACACGTGACCATCACGTGTGACACACCTTTTAGATGTGGTTTGTAATGCACACTTTCACGCTCCTTTGAATAATAACAGTATCTAGCACAATGCTTCTTCTACTAGTTGTTGTAAACGTGCTGTTTGCAGGTCTTTAAAGAAGTCAAAAAGTCGTCTTGCAATTTGTCTGCATAACTGAAACATCTCCAGGCAGTTATTTTGAAGCCCTCGTCTAAATAAAAGGTTCAGGAGCCATAACAATCAGTAATGAATGAGACATAAAAAACTGCATTAATTACAAAACAAAGGAAAAAAAACTTTAAAATTAGGTTTACTTGTTACTTGTGTATCCGAGACGTCACATCTATGAAGCCAGTGTGCCACGCAACCCATGCAGGCGCAGGGAGAACACAGAGGCACCGTGGATGGATCATCGTGGATGCCAGTCATTTGTTGGAAAAAGTGTTTGCAGTAACTTTACTGAAATTAACAAAACTATTAACGCCATTTACAAAACGTTGCTATAACTGGATTTTACAGCATCCATCCATCCGTTCTCTTCCGCTTATCCTTATGAGGGCTGCGGGGGGGTGGAGCCTATCCCCGCTACCATAGGTCGAGGTGCAGGCTACATCCGGGACAGGTCGACAGTCTGTTGCAAGTAATTATTGTAAATTTATTGTAGAGTTTGTGTATATTTTCTTTACAGTAGGGTCACAGTAAATGTAGCTGGCATTAAATGTCCTGTGAATTCACTGCTAGGGCCCAGAGCAGTAACTCCTCCCGGTTTAATGACCTTATACCGACGCTAGATGGCAGCAGCTGGAGGCAGATGCTGAGTGTAGCAGCTTTGAATATGGAAATCAGCCCCACTAATCTCAGCTCCACACATCACAGAGTGGACTTCAGCAGCACAGTGGAGGAAGTCTGTGCGTCATACGCGAGCCTGAATGAAAACTGTGGCCGGCTTTGGTCACTGGGATCATCTTCACGGTTAGCTTCTCATCTCTTTATTTCTATGAATCAAATGTAAAGGGGGCAGTGTTTAGTCTTCAGCGACTCACTTCCATCCTGACTGGGTGGAACTGCTCTGAACACTAACTGCCTGATTTCCTGCAACAATCAATCCCACTGTTTCTAATTGGACGTGGTAGCGCCCCCTCCTCCTCTTCCTCTGCTCTCCGGTTTATTGTCACTGACATTCGGATTATTCCTCACAGCAGCAGCAGCAGCCCGCTCCTCCTCCTCGTCTCCTTCTCCGTCCGACAATGCGGGCACAAACTAAGGATTTATAATTTCTCCTTCGCTTCCTCCTCGTTTGCACGGTAAGAGAAATCTTTCCTTCCTTCCTCATCTTGTTTCGCTTTGAGCGTTTCTTTAAAATGTTTTCGTGCTGCTGAGCCACGCGCACGCGAGACAGCGCCGGGCTCTCGTGTGGACGCGCAACGCGTGAAGTGGGTTACCGGTGGGAGCTTTGGTGTTGTGCACGGGCTGTTTGACTTTAACTTGCACAGAACTGAGCGGTGTGTGTGTGTGTGTGTGTGTGTGAGAGAGAGAGAGAGAGAGAGACACTGCTTGCGCGCGCTGGGTGGCTCTTTGGATCCGAGCCGTTTGTTGGGAACGATCAGCGCTGGATCCGCCCCCCCCCCCGGTGTTTACTTCACTCACTGGAAATCTGAGGTGGGCCCCCGGAGGCTCCACTGACCCCACTCTCATATCGACCCCTCTAATAGAAGACACTTACACCAGCACTTACACCCCCACCTACACTCCCACCATCTCCTCCAGAATTTTGGGTGGCATATGGCTGCTTCTGCTCCAAGGCTCACAGATGTTCGGTTGTTACATCAGCAGCCTTGTTTGGAGACAAGACGCTCAAACCACATCCTACCTTCTGCTTCTGTGTGTGTGTGCAGAAGTGTGTGGGTGTTAGTGTCATTATGGGGGCCTGTGGCTCAGTAATTGCTATGGTCTGATCTCGTTGTGTCCTCACTGGAGAGCTATAATCCTCAGCTGAAAGTAAGCTCACGCAGAAAGAGTCAGAGTGATCCGGGATGTATTTCAGTGGGAAATATGCAAATATCCATCTCTACAGGAGGCAGCATCTGTGGGCTCGATCTGTGATTATTCACCTTTTGCAGTGTCTGCTCTCCCGCCTTCACAGGAGGGAGAAGTGATCATGTTTTTCCCCTCAGCACTTTAGAAGCAGGTCACAGTCAAGGTATAAAGCAATAATATTCATTGTATTTCTAAAACTGTGGAACAGATTCCCCCAAACAGTCCAGATGGTTAAAAATAAATAAATAAAAGTTACCGTTTGAGAAGCTGCAACATTTTCTCCCTTTTTAAAAAAAAAAAAAAATGTTTTGGGAAACTGCTTCAAATGTTCAGAATCAACAAACCGACAGTCCAAGCAGATTCAAACAGTTTGAGTTACACAGAAATATTAAAAGGAAACACAACAAAGCTCGGCAAAAACTGACCAAGCAGTTTATTAATGCGACGCTCAGTGTTTGCAGACAAACACTGTTGTCCCTGCTCTTGTGACTGAACCCAGTCCACGACCTTCACAAACCCCTGCAGGATAAACTGGGCCCATTAACCATCCCAGTGCTGATTAGCTCTCAAAGACTTGATTAAAAGACAGGATGAAAGCACCTGCTAGCCTAGCAACGATCAGGCTTTTTCAAAGCACGGTGACCTTCACCTTCATACGGGCTGGTTTTTGTTCACTGGGCCTCGGATGAGACTGTTGAGGTGCTGCGGTACGTTTCATTGGTTGGGAAGCCCTCCATAGGAACACCAGCTTGCTTGGCTTTAGATCCTACTTCTGAAAAATGTAGATGGTTTAACTTTTTTATGAGAGATCTCCTAATGTTTTATCCACAGCGCTGACATGTTTGGCTCACCTCTCAGCTGCTGATTTACTGCTCAGTCCGATTCTCTCAGCTACGGCCGTGAGTTGTAGGTAGAAACGATAAGAAGCAGGCTGCGTGCTGTTTCACTGGAATTCGAGTGACTGCCTGATGTATTTATGTTGTATTGTTCAAAATCGAAACAAAGTTACTGTATCAACATACGCAGTAAGACGCAGGCAATGAGATATTACAGGCAAAATCTATATTCTACAAGCATGTAAAGATATACTTTTCTTTCTGAGACTCTGGCGTTTTCATCCCGCACACGTCTCATCTGTGTTCCTCATATTTGGATTCTCTTTTGTTTCGTTTAGTTTTGAGTTTGTTCGCGGGCGTTCAGCGGCCCATCTGCAGCTCCGGCATTCCCCAAAACCCTGTGGCTTAATTTTCTGATGTAGGATAATAAAAATACTTTTGGGAACTTTTGGACTCCAAGAAAAAAAATTACAAAATGTAAATCTGACTTCAGGTTTCTTTTCTGGAAATTGATGCAAACTAGCAGACTGATCCTGCATCACCTCTGACCCATCAGGCTGTTACAATAACAGACACGTAACAAACATGGGCATGGGTAAAAATATTACATGAATCTAAATATTATTAAGGATTTTTCAGGATAAAACGTTGAATATTGTGACCGATGCTGAGCGCTGACAGCCTGCTGTTGTGGGCTTTTCTCCAGGCCTGCTTCGCAGCGGTTTGCAGCCATTTCTTTGCTGTCAGCAGAAGTAACTGTCTATTTTTGTCTTTACAAATAGCTTTTATTGAGCTCTTTAAAAGCCGCTTTATTGTGCGATGTGACAGCAGCGCAGTGAACTCGTGTCAGTCTGCGGGCCTCACATTTACAGAATACGAGGCCAGTTTCCGGTGAGAACATCAGTCTTCTGCCTGCTTTATCTTCACTGCTGCTTTCTGCTGGATTAGTCGAGGATGTCGAGCGATGCCTTTTCAGTCTGGCGTGGCTGATCGTGGTATCGCACACTCACAGATGGTCCAGAGACGGCTTAAAAAGTTGGCAGATCAGCTCTGATGCGCCGACAAACTAGTGCAGCGCGTCGGACGTAACGAAGGACAACAGCTGGCGGCGCTTTCAGAAATCTGGCTTTGAAATCTCGCGTCATGTGATTGAGTTTGTGTTTTAAATGATACGTGCACAACAAATCAACAAGACACGTGTCTTACGGATACTACAAACGCCTCTATTAGTCCAAAAATCCTTTGATTAGATGTTCATTTTTATGCACAGCACTGTGGGTGTCGCAGCGCGCATTCATTTCAACAAAAGTCTGAGATCTTTTTTCTTTTCTTTGGAAAAAAACCAAAAAATCTTTGGATTCAAATTAAACATGTAAGAAAACCACTCAGAGTAAATTATTCCATTTAAATGTTTAAAATTGTTTTCATCATCGACTCTCTAAAGTAACACCAAAGAGGCTTTTTATAAACATCTTTATTTGAATATTTAAATATGAGCATCACTAACGCACCACAGTATTTATTCATCTACAAAGAACGAACGGACCCTTTTAAAATGCATACAAACGCAACTAAACTCTAAATGAGGCAGTAAAATGTGAGACGTTTGCATCGAGATTTTAAATGATCTCAGTCAGGCTCCAGGTGATGACATCACCACCTTGAACGGGAAATGCAGTTTTCCATTGGCTGCTGCTGGCGTGACCGTGGATCAACCGTGAAGCCGAGCTCGGGTGGTTGTGGGGGGGGTTCTCCTGCAGATCCCGGGACGCACGTTTTGTTTTTGTGGAACTAACGGTGTGGGGATGTCTGCTTACTGATGGTGACCGTGACGGCTGCGTGGTGACTCTGTGTCGAGCTTACGTGCTCTCTGTGCCTGAACTCGTGAATATGTTGTTATTATTATTATTATTTTTTTTTTAAAGTTGTTGGTTTGTTTTTTTTTAATTTAACCAAAATAATCCCAACATGAGCCCAGAGAATGGGAGGACTTTGAGCTCTGGAGAAACGAAGCAGACCTGCTGGTTGTTGGCGTGTTGCGTTGGAAGCTTTGCAACTGTGAAATGTTCAAAACCCTGATGCATCATGAAAAAACCAGAGATGAGGATCCACCATCAGCCACACAACGATGATTCTCCATGATTTATTTATTATCTTTGGCCCTGAAACTTGGTCCCGTGAGCCTCTCGGCTGTGGACGTGACCGGGTCAGATCTTTGCAGCTCCTCCCTCTGTAGCCTGTGGTGATGTCACCCTGTGCTTTGTGATCAATCAACGATTTCTTGTAAACATACTGAACTCTTTATCAGAATTTTAACTATTTATGAACATGCTGCACATTTATTCATGTGCATCATCACGAAACGACAATAATTCATTGAAAGGAGACAGAAAATAAATAAATATCGATAAATTAATACTAAATGATTTTCTTTTCATGTTTATCTAGAAGCTTTAAATTTTACAAAACCTAAAAACACAGAAAAATGAACGTTTTGGACGTTAGCTGTGTGACGTAAACACAACCGAAATGTGGGCCAGAACTGAATTTTACTCTGTCTGAACACAATTCAGTTTTATTGATACATCACAACAACATATATTTTATATCCGGTCGTTCAGTCTGATGTCACTAGCCGTGTCTGGGCCTAAACTCCGCTGCAGGTCCATATATCAAACGATCACTATGGCATTACTGAGAGTTGAAAAACTGTCTAAAGTCTTTCATCTTTAATAAAATGATCAGCGTTCTGCTCTACCAGGTGTAACAATTGAGTTTAACATCCAGGCATCCATGAAAACGGAATTTATGACATTTAACGGAGTTAGAAGTTAGCAGGGAGTTAGCTCGCTAGCTTCTATCTAAATACAATATAGCATGTCCTGACTGCGGGGTTTTGGAAACAAATTAAAACGTACAGCTCTGCTATCACTTCCAACATAAATGAAGACAGAAAACTAAACAGCAGTGACATTTGTAGGGTTACTGAAGTTGGGCTAGCTGCTATATAATGATGTGCTACGTGACCGCTAGCGACACAGCTATGTTAGCATAATATAAACAAGCTAACTTTTTTTCCACTGGATAAAAGTTAACGTGAGTGTTCTCGGTGGTCAGGAACAAATGTAATCGCATGGCAGGATGCTGTAAAAGGACCAAACTTCAGCCAGGAGAACAACAACAAACAGTGAAATGTGGATTATTAAATATTAGGTCTCTCTCCTCCAAGTCTCTGTTAGTACATGACTTAATAATTGATCAACAAATTGATTTACTCTGCCTTACAGAAACCTGGTTGCAGCAGGATGATTATGTTAGTTTAAATGAATCAACACCCCCGAGTCATTCTAACTACCAGAAACCTCGAAGCACAGGCCGAGGGGGCGGTGTGGCAGCAATTTTTCACACCAGCCTGTTAATTAATGAAAGACCAAGACAGACTTTTAATTCACTTGAAAGCCTGATGCTTAGCCTCGTCCACCCCAGCTGTGAAACTCAGAAACCAGTCTTACTTGTTATCATCTATCGTCCACCTGGGCCTTACACAGAGTTTCTGTCTGATTTCTCAGACTTTATATCTAATTTAGTTCTGAGCTCAGATAAAATAATTATTGTGGGTGATTTTAACATCCATGTAGATGCTAAAAATGACAGCCTCAACATGGCATTTAATCTGTTATTAGACTCAATTGGCTTCTCTCAAAATGTAAAAGAACCCACCCACCACTTTAATCACACTCTAGATCTTGTTTTAACATATGGCATAGAAACTGAACATTTAACAGTGTTTCCTGAAAACCCTCTCCTGTCTGATCATTTCCTGATAACATTTACATTTACAATAATTGATTACACAGCAGTGGAGAGTAGACTTTATCAAAGTAGATGTCTTTCTGAAAGCGCTGTAACTAAGTTTAAGAATATAATCCACCCACTGTTATCATCTTCAATGCCCTGTACCAACACAGAGCAGAGCAGCTATCTGAACGCTACCCCAACAGAGGTCGATTATCTTGTTAATAATTTCACCTCCTCACTACGTACGACTCTGGATACTGTAGCTCCTGTGAAAACTAAGGTCTCTAATCAGAAGTACCTGACTCCGTGGTATAATTCTCAAACACGTACCCTAAGGCAGATGACTCGTAATCTGGAGAGGAAATGGCATGTCACAAATTTAGAGGATCATCATTTAGCCTGGAGAAATAGTTTGCTGCTTTATAAGAAAGCCCTCCGCAAAGCCAGAACATCTTACTATTCATCACTGATTGAAGTAAATAAGAACAACCCCAGGTTTCTCTTCAGCTCTGTCGCCAGGCTGAGAAACAGTCAGAGCTCTGTTGAGCCAACCATCCCTTTAACGTTAACTAGTAATGACTTCATGAACTTCTTCACAAATAAAATTTTTATCATTAGAGAAAAAATTACCAGTAATCATCCCACAGATGTAATATTATCTACAGCTACTTTCAGTACCATTGATGTTAAGTTAGACTCTTTTTCTCCAATTGAGCTTTCTGAGTTAACTTCAATAATTACTTCCTCCAAACCTTCAACGTGTCTTTTAGACCCCATTCCTACAAAACTGCTCAAAGAAGTCCTGCCATTAATTAATTCTTCGATCTTAAATATGATCAACCTATCTCTAATGATCGGCTATGTACCACAGGCCTTCAAGCTGGCTGTAGTTAAACCTTTACTCAAAAAGCATCTCTAGACCCAGCAGTCTTAGCTAATTATAGGCCAATCTCCAACCTTCCTTTCATATCAAAAATCCTTGAAAGAGTAGTTGTCAAACAGCTAACAGATCATCTGCAGAGGTTTATTTGAAGAGTTTCAGTCAGGTTTCAGAGCTCATCACAGCACAGAAACAGCTTTAGTGAAGGTTACAAATGATCTTCTTATGGCCTCTGACAGTGGACTCATCTCTGTGCTTGTCCTGCTAGACCTCAGTGCAGCGTTCGATACTGTCGACCATAATATCCTATTAGAGCGATTAGAACATGCTGTAGGTATTACAGGTACTGCACTGCAGTGGTTTGTATCATATCTATTTAATAGACTCCAAGTTGTGCATGTAAATGGAGAGTCCTCTTCACACACTGAGGTTAATTATGGAGTTCCACAGGGTTCAGTGCTAGGACCAATTCTGTTTACATTATACATGCTTCCCTTAGGCAGCATCATCAGAAGACATAGCATACATTTTCACTGTTATGCCGATGACACCCAGCTCTATCTGTCCATGAAGCCAGATAACACACACCAATTAGTTAGACTGCAGGAATGTCTTAAAGACATAAAGACCTGGATGGCCACTAACTTTCTGCTTCTTAATTCAGATAAAACTGAGGTTATTGTACTCGGCCCTGAAAATCTTAGAAATATGGTATCTAACCAGATTCTTCCTCTGGATGGCATTACCTTGGCCTCCAGTAACACTGTGAGGAACCTTGGAGTAATTTTTGACCAGGACATGTCCTTCAACGCACATATTAAACAAATATGTAAGACTGCTTTCTTCCATTTGCGCAACATCTCTAAAATTAGAAATATCCTGTCTCAGAGTGACGCTGAAAAACTAGTTCATGCATTTATTACTTCCAGGCTGGACGACTGTAATTCATTATTATCAGGAAGTCCTAAAAACTCCCTGAAAAGCCTTCAACTGATCCAAAATGCTGCAGCAAGAGTCCTGACAGGGACTAGAAAGAGAGAGCAGATTTCTCCTGTTTTGGCTTCCTGTTAAATCCAGAATTGAATTCAAAATCCTGCTCCTCACATACAAGGTCTTAAATAATCAGGCCCCATCTTATCTTAATGACCTTGTAGTACCATATCACCCTATTAGAGCTCTTCGCTCTCGCTCTGCAGGCCTACTTGTTGTTCCTAGAGTATTTAAAAGTAGAATGGGAGGCAGAGCCTTCAGTTTTCAGGCCCCTCTTCTGTGGAACCAGCTTCCAGTTTGGATTCAGGAGACAGACACTATCTCTACTTTCAAGATTAGGCTTCAAACTTTCCTTTTTGCTAAAGCATATAGTTAGGGCTGGACCAGGTGATCCTGAATCCTCCCTTAGTTATGCTGCAATAGACTTAGGCTGCCGGGGGATTCCCATGATGCATTGAGTTTTTCCTTTCCAGTCACCTTTCTCACTCACTATGTATTAATAGACCTCTCTGCATTGAATCATATCTGTTATTAACCTCTGTCTCTCTTCCACAGCATGTCTTTATCCTGTCTTCCTTCTCTCACCCCAACCGGTCGCAGCAGATGGCCCCGCCCCTCCCTGAGCCTGGTTCTGCCGGAGGTTTCTTCCTGTTAAAAGGGAGTTTTTCCTTCCCACTGTCGCCAAAGTGCTGCTCATAGGGGGTCATATGATTGTTGGGTTTTTCTCTGTATCTATGAAGCGCCTTGAGGCGACTTTTGTTGTGATTTGGCGCTATATAAATAAAATTGAATTAAATTGAATTGAACTGAGATAATCCATCCACAATACGAGGTTAGTCATTCATATACTGCTGCATGGGCTGGGCTGTAGTTACATCCTAAGGTTTTAAAAACTGAGCTTAAATAAATGATTAGTGGTAATAAAAGCCGAGGGAGGTCAACAGTGATCACTGACTGTTTTAGGAGCTTTTTGAGATTAAATAGAAGAAAATACAAAACATTAAATGGTAAATGGCCTGTATTTGTATAGCGCTTTTCTAGTCCCTAAGGACCCCAAAGCGCTTTACACAACCTGTCATCCACCCATTCACACACACATTCACACACTGGTGATGGCAGCTACAATGTAGCCACAGCCACCCTGGGGCGCACTGACAGAGGCGAGGCTGCCGGACACTGGCGCCACCGGGCCCTCTGACCACCAAACATGTTAACAACACAAAAGCCATATTAAACGCAGACTACTTTAGGCCCGCAAGTAGGATTCGTCACGTCATCACTTAACGACCGGATTGTAAGGTTAACCCTGCAATAACACATACAGAGAAAAACCCAACAATCATATGACCCCCTATGATCAAGCACTTTGGTGACAGTGGGAAGGAAAAACTCCCTTTTAACAGGAAGAAACCTCTGGCAAAACCAGGCTCAGCGAGGGGCGGGGCCATCTGCTGTGATTGGTTGGGGTGAGAGAAGGAAGACAGGATAAAGACATGCTGTGGAAGAGAGACAGAGATTAATAACATATATGATTCAATGCAGAGAGGTCTATTAACACATAGTGAGTGAAGAAGAAACACCCAGTGCATCATGGGAATCCCTCAGCAGCCTCGTCTCCGAAAACGTCGGAGTGCTTTTGAAAATATGTGGTGTCTTGATAAACTGAGCAGATATTTGAGGTTTACACAGCTACATTCTCGCCTAAAATGTGTGTTAAAAGTTTATTTTGTGACCCAGAAAGATTAATAAGAGTAATATTAAAACTAACTAGCTGCCGCCATTGTTGGAAACTGAGCTGTGCTGAGCTATGAATTCTGGGACACAGCTTCTTCTTCTACGGGGTTTAACAGCTGGCATCCTTGTACATGCAGTGCTGCCATCTTCTGTTTCAGTCCGTTATTACACTCTTAAATCCTGCTACTTATTCCTGCGTCTTTTGGGATCTTACAAAGCTTCAAACGACACGTCGACGCTTTTGATAGTCGACGTAATCGTGACTAGTCAACTAATCGTGGCAGCCCTACTGTTAACACATAGTGAGTGAAGAAGAAACACCCAGTGCATCATGGGAACCCCCGGCAGCCTACACCTATAGGGCTTTGGAGCGTGATGTCAGCATAACTGAGGGAGGATTCAGGGTCACCTGATCCAGCCCTACCTGTACACTCTGTAAGAACACCGAGCCACCTGCGTGTGTTAGCATTAATCGACGCTGGATGCTACACCTATTTTTGTGTTCACCTCTAATGTGAGGGAGAGCTTACATGGCGTTGTTGGAAACCAACCAGCTGGATGAGGATGAGTGTAGCTGATAGTTAGAATACTTTAAGAATTTCCCATGAAGTCCAACAATCTCTCACATTTAGTTTTCCTGGTCCCTGCATAGCGGCGCCGCTGACCCAGCTGCCCTCAATCGGAGTCGGCGAGCTAGTCGTTCATCTCTGGTTGGTGGTGTCAGGAGAATCTCAGCTGATGGGTTTTCAGGATTCACACAAAGCGAGCTGGAATATTTTTAACTCTTGCCAAAGCAGCTTTGCCTCTGATCGTGTCACCTCATATGAATTAGTGTCAGCTCATCTCATTTCTTAGACTCGGCGTGTAATGCAGCACTGCAATGCCGTCAGAGTCCAAGTGTTCAGTCATGTCTGTACGACCGTCAGTTCAGAACTCAGCAGAGAACGAGTGAAGAGCAAAGCTGGAGCCGGAGAATGTGGCTTATTGTTTTAAAACGAAACTAATTATGAGGAGCCTCGTAATAACTTGATGATGTTTAGCGTTAAGCTGCAGCTTTTAGCCGAACGTGACAGAAGATGCAGTTTGACAGATTTTGTCTGGCTGTTCTTCCCGTCTGTACAGCGCACTCGAGTTAAAGCGGCCTCGCTCTCGGTGCACGGCGTGCTCCCACTCAGTCACTCAGTCAGCCAAACACTGCCGGCTGCATATCAACCAGCCACATCAAACGGCCCAGTGATGCTGCCGCTCCGTCCTCGCTGAGCTTTAAAAGGAGTTTAATCTGGACTCTGCTGTAGATGGGTGAGCGTCGCCTGTGTGCGCGTCCCAGGGAGCGCGCTCGGAGCGAGAGGGGTGGAGATTTTAGGAAGCATACTTGCATTTCAAAGTAATGGGCTATTTATAGGGCAGACAAACAGAGTGAGAGAGAGCGAGGGGGGGGCAAAGCGTCCACTGCCTGTGGCCTGTTGTTGTTAGTAGGGCTGGGCGATATGACCCAAAATTCATATCTCGATATTTTTTAGCTGGATGGCGATATAAGATATATATCTCGATTTTTTTTTTTTTAAGCCATAAGTTAAGAACAAAAAGAGAGTTCTTAGTCACACTGTGTCCCAGATGTCACACGGGCACTTTTATTTACATACAGCGTAGATATTACTCAAAAATAAATTATCAGCATATATTAAATAATCATGGTCCATAAATAAAAGAAAACAATGTTGTTTTTGTGCATAACAAAAAGCTCACAATTGTGCAGTCAAAATGTAAACTAATAGACGCTGAGCATAATAACAAAAAGACAGATTTCACAGCTGCACCACGTCTCTGAACATTTGCCATTTGTGGTCCTTATACACACACAGTACGTATCACTCCGCGAGGCTCCTCCTCTGTAGCCGTAATTCTCCGACAATCCATCAAGCGGTGCAGCTCCGTAGCTTAGCAAAGTCATATTAAAACATTTTTTGACAGATTGCTGAGCGCTGTGTACCACATAAAATCGGTTCGCGGTCAGTAAGCACAACCAGAATTCATACATAAGGCGCACTGTCGATTTTTGAGAAAAGGAAAGGATTTTAGGCCGTGCATGTCGTTAGCGCGGTTAGCTCGCTAACACGTTGACGCCATCCAGCCCCACGCACGGTAACTCGCTAACGGAGATTTTCCGCTTTCATCTTGTCATTGCCTGCAGGTGAAGCTATGGGGGAGGGGGAGTTGTGTTCAGTGCAGGAGAGGCGAGGCCGAGTAACGTTGCGTAGAGACAAAAGTGGACGAAAGAGAGGCAAACCTGCGGCTCCACAAGTATAATTATAACGTAACATAGACTATATCGATATAAACGATATTGTCACATCTTATATCTCGTATGAAAATATATCGATATTTTTTAAAAACTCGATATATCGCCCAGCCCTAGTTGTTAGCATCGAGGAATGCACCAGTGGCTGTGTGATGAGGATGGTGTGTAAGGGTTGCAGCCACAGCGTGTATGTTTTAGTCGCAGTGATTAGACTGTGCGGACACAGTCACAGACATGCACGTTTCTGGGGATCATGCTAATTTATGCTGTTGCGATGGAGTTGAAAGGTGACGGCGAGCTCTCGGGCCTAAAGCTGGCTGATGCAGCGTGTCTGTTTGTGTATTTCTAATTGCAGAGAGTTGATTTCATGTGCGTTTGTTACCTCGCTGCGTGCGTGGAACCAATCGGAGAGAAGACTCTGTGATCATCAAAGGTGCAGATATGGATCGTGCAGGGCAGCCGTGGCCCGAGGCTGACCACGTGGCTTCTGGGATGCGTAAACAAATTAACCCGGCCTGCTTTGTGTGCGAACACGTGAACGAACAGGGAGGTAGTTGAATCGCTGGATGTGCGAGTGCGTAAAATGTCAGGGCCGCTCGCTGTTTTCCATGAAATCCACGGCCCGGGAGAATCCACGGGAAACACTGATCGCTTAATTTTTTTCTGATTAAATCCACAAAAGTCCTGAGGGGGAAAGAGAGCTCTGAGACGACAGACGACGAGGGCAGCAAACGCTCGAGCTGCGTGTGCTGTAACGAGATGTTCCCTCCGCAGCACACGCATGTCGGCACCGTGTGTGTCAGAGGAGCTGCTGCTGAGTGAATCCAACCTCATGATCTGAATTCAGTCACAGTAACAGGACTGAGCGTGAGGTGGACTCTGAGGGGACAGTGAGGTTAGCAGGTTACATCCAGAATAACTGAGGAACTGTGTGAAATTAAACAGATGAACCAGAAAAAGGGAAAAAGCATGTTGAGATTCTCAAGAAAAAAGATTTTCTGAATCCACGTTTCTTGGAGGACTTTGGTGTTGTCTCCGACTCTGCATACACCCAAGAGGCAGCATCGCCGCACCGCCCTGCAGCTCACTGCGATATGCTGGTCTCTCTCATCCTGCCCCCCTCTCCCAGTCACTGTATATGGACTGATGGGTAAGAGTAGCAGTGATGAGTGCACTGTTTGCAGTTTAAGAAGACTCTGCGTGGACTGCTCGGCTTGGAAAAGTGTGCTTTTTCTTTTTTAAGCATCTGGTAAATAATGGAAAATGTTGACCCGCCTCGGGGCGTACTCTTTCCATTCCACTGAAAGGTGAAGAGGATAAGATCTCTACGCTCGTTGATACTCAACATTCGGACACGTTGCTTTGACACACAGCACCTACCAGGTTAATCTGCTGAGGAGCAGCTCACAGAACACGACTGAGAGCCCGCGTCGACTCGGCCAATCCAGCCGCCCGTCTGAAACGCAACGAGCCCGACCGTCACAACCACGGTGAGACTCACAGGAATCAAAGGAGCCACTGCTAAAGTCCTGTGTTTGTGTCCCAGTGGGTGAGAGCGGTCTGGGGGGGTCACCAAAAGCATATCTGCAGTGTTGGACATCAGGCTGAAAGATAGAGGGATTCCTTTCATTAACATCTCACCCTGCAGATGTCTTTCACTCCAATATTTTCTTTTTCACTTTGAAAAGATGTCCGGAGCTTTGTGCTCAGACAATTTCTTTTAAAGTCTCTTAAGACCTGCCGTGGACCACCTGTGTAATATTAAACAGCAGAAAGACAAAGTTTGAGTCTCTCTGGTGGATTTAGTGACGCATTCAAGAACCGAAGAATCAGATATTTCTTTCAGGACTAAAGTTTGTGTCTCGCTCTAACAGAAGGAGAATGTTGTCGTGTGCATTGACAGCTCGATATGAAACCTTGTTGTACTGAAACATGTTGTTCTCGTGCGTCACTTTTCACACACAAACCTTTTTATTTGCATTTCCTCATTTTATGGATTCTTTTAGTTTTCATGAAGCTGAGGTGACTCGATTGTCACATTTTTCTTATGACTTCTTCACGTGCAGAAATGTGCGTTTGAGGCCGTTACCTGCTGCGAGTGTCATAAACGTACAGAAACAAAGAGCGGAGCTGAACTTGGAGGCTCTGTGTCGGAGCTTTTAATGACGTTGCTTGCACTGCAGGGGTTTCTTGAGGAAACGCTTTATCGTTTTTATCTCGACTCCACTTAAAGAAATTCATCTTTCAGAAGCGTGACGCTGTAGGATCTTGTGGGGTAAACACACTCGCATCGATTTGTTTCTTTTTTTCCCAACACAAAGCTTCCTTGGACGAGCAAAGCTCCGTGTTTGGGTGCTTTAAACTTTATTTTACCATCCAAGTATTTCCAGGCTTTTATCTGGAATCCAGCTTTGATGTCGATGCCCACCAAGTCTCCTGTGTATCGTCTGTGCTGCAAACTTTAGTGGCCTTCTACCTCAGAAAAGCCCCCAAAATTGTGCTCTCTTCTTTAACCTAACCTGTTTTTAAAGGGTGAGCATTGGCTTTGCTCTGTTCTTTGCTTTCTTTCACACAGGTGGAGGTGGCAGCAGAGGTGTGTGAGGGTTTCAGATGTAGCTTTATTGCAGGAGGGTTCGTCTCCCTGGTTGAAGAACAGAAATTTGATAATGTTCACGCACAACCTGCATCACAAAAAGTGTAACGCAGCATATTCGTGAATTCAGACACAAACATTATGAAGTAGAACAAGGAGTCAGAAATAGATCAGACAGCTTCAGACTGAGGTTCTGGGCTCTGCAGCAGGAGTCTGACAGCAGCGGGTGTCGTGGGATAAAACGGCTGCTTTCTTTCTTGTTTCTCATCATCACGGGCCAGACACCGTCACTATTCTGACATCTTTGCCGGAGCTGCATTGCAGTAAATAAAGGTGAACGTTGGAGAAGTAAAGGGGAGATTTGTTGGTTTTTGAAAGCACAGCTCTGTCACAGAGTGACTCACAGAAATAAGAGGTGTCAGTAAAAGCTGTGGGCATCTGAAGAGAAAATGCACAATAAACTCATTACATTTGGATGATCTCATATTCAAGGTCATCTTCTCGGGCGTGTTCAGACAGGTCGTACACTGTGTGCTCTGTGGCTTCAAACTTGCTTAAAGGGCGGCTGTGGACTTCTCCTACAAAGCCACCCACCCGTGTGGAGGATCACGGCTGGTGATGAGTTTCCACACCTGAAGGTTTGTTCACCAGAATTTGTATAGCGCTTTACTAGTCCCTAAGGAAAGCACTTTAGGGTAGCCACAGCCACCCTGGGGCGGAGGCAAGGCTGCCGGACACTGGCGCCACCTGGCCCTCTGACCACCACCAGTAGGCAACGGGTCGTTGCCCAAGCACACAACGACCGAGACTGTCGGAGCCGAGGCTCGAACCGGCAACCTTCCGATTACAAGACGAACTCCCAACTCTTGAGCCACGATCGCCCCACAGAAGGGACAGAAGGGTTTGACGTGCTGGAGGAAATCTAACATGCAAACAGAGGAACAAGTGCAGGGAAGCACAACAGTGTCGTCTTTGTACTGCCAGCTTTACTTTCTCCCTTTAGTAGCTTTGCATTCTTGATTGTTGTGTGTGTGTGTGTGCGTGTGTGTGCGTGTGTGTGTGTGTGTGTGTGTGTGTGTGTGTGTGTGTGTGCGTGTGTGTGCGTGTGTGTGTGTGGTATATAAATATACTAAAATACTCTTTTCTGGCATCGTTGTTTTATACTCAATTGTATAAAGCATTTGTGCTCTGATTTTATTTGATTGTATAAAGTATTTTATTTTGTTCTATTGTGTACAGTTGTGTACATTATCTATTGATAACTTATTCCAGTGTTTTTCTAATTTTCCATGTAACTTCGAACTGTCCACTGCTGTAACAAAACAAATTTCCCACGTGTGGGACTAATAAAGCTTATCTTATGTTATGTCATCTTATCTTAAGCCAAGCTTTCCATCTTTCGTGTGTTTTTACTCAGTCACACCAGCCCTCTGCATGTCCTCCTTCACTACACCCATGAATCTTCTCTGAGCTCTTCTCCTCCTGCCTGGCAGCTCCATCTTCATCATCCTTTGTCCATCACATCCACCCTCCCTCCTCTGCACATGTCCAAACCCTCTCAGCCTCTCCTCTCTGTCCCTCTGATGGACTCATTTCTGATCCAAGCTGCTCAGTGAACATCTGAACATCTTCAGCTCGGCCTCCACCCTCTCCCAGCCACCACAGCAGCTCTCACCACCATCTTTAAACCTTGCTGCTCTCCTTCTGTCCCAAACCACCCCTGACACTCGTCTCCACCCGCTCCACCCTGCCTGCACTCCCTTCTTCACATATTTTCTGGACCGTGGGTATTTAAACTAATCAATCTTCATTAAATCTACTCCTTGCATGACTCATTCAAACACATATATTCTGTCTTGTATCTACCAACTTTCTTTCCTCTTCTCTACAGTCCACACCTCCCAGGTCCCTCACAGACTTCTCCCTCATAAAGCACATTTTAGATTTCTACTAATGGCTCTGAAGAAGTCAGCTGTGGTGAAATCGGTGCAGAGAAGAAGTCGATTGATTTCAGTCGGGTGTGGTCTCTCCGGTCTATCCTGTTCATCTTTTGTTTCCGCCCAGAAAACTGACAGAAAACGCTTGAAAATGTATTTAGTAACAGGGAAGCAGCTTTTACAGTTTTGTGTTTGGTGTTTTCATCCGACTACGCCCCCCTCCACCACACTTCTTCCAGATTTGATTGCTCCACCTTCTCTGGGGTGAAAATTGGGACTTTGCTGTCCAGTTTGAGGTTGCAGTAAACTGAGTATGAAGCAGGTTTTGGACTTGCTGTGTCATAAAACCTCCTGATTAGTCAGTAATAATAACGCACAAGCCATCCTTGAAAAGCACAGATAGCAGTTTCTCTATTCTCAGATGCATTTTGGGAAATGTAGGCTGTACGGTGAGCCCTAACTGGCAGCAAGAACAAAGTGTCAGAACGGCGCACATCACAGTGACTAGCATGCACAGTGACACCGAACATGATGCGGTTATAACAGCATAATAGCATTATTGTGCAGTAATGTAACACTGGCCGAAGTGTGGAACACGATGTCACACATGGAAACAATCACAGCTCTGCTCCGAGCGCTGCGTCGTGTTGCTGCTACAATACGTCGCATTATTCCAACTTCCAGGCAGACCTGCAGCTAACATCCAGCCCTCTGCTGAAGAATGGGCGCCTTGTTCACATCAGCAGAGCGCCAGGACAACAAAATATTTTCCACAGATGCCCTCTTACATAAGCTGTCCCTCCTTTTTATTCTTCTTCTTCCTTCTCTTCCTCACAGAAATCGAGGTCAGCGTTAATTGAAATTCAGACACCTATTAATTAGTGAGTAGACTTCTTTCTCCCGCTGTCTCCTTTCCAGCCCTTGTCTTTGTCTCGCCGTTTCATAACCGCTCCTCTCTGTTCTTTTTCTTTTCTACCTCCTCACTCCTCCTCTAGCTGCTCTCATTCCCTCACTTTCAGGCCTCTCTTGATGATTGCCACTTTCGTTCGGCTCCTCAGATCAAGCCGTTTCGGTTGACGTCTGTGCACGCAGCTTTGAACAGCCGCTCTCTTCGGGGAGTTTCGCGAGTCGCTCTCCTCTGGGATGATGCTGGCTGCGGATTAATCGGCATCCAGTCCAAATCGCTTTCTCATGCTGCGATCCGCTGGTTATTTATGAGACAGCCAGTCAGCTTGTTGTCAAGCAATTTGTTAATTAAAGGAACTCTGGTGGACTGAGAGATTAAAGTCAAGTGACGGGAAATATTGCCGGTGGAAGTGATTATTCTGCTGACTGAGCCGCTGACCTGCAACCATTTCTCATTCCTGTTTAGTGCTCAGGCTTTGCAGAAGGGATTTTAAAGTCAAAATCATCGATTGTTGATCTTGATTTAAGCTTTGATATGTTTTTACTAGTGAACCTGATAACAGTCACCGTGCTGCCGTCTGACTGCTCTGTGCAGAAGTGTGGTTTTCGTGTTAGATATTAAACCATCCTTCCTGCAGGCTGCTGTTCAGCAGGTTTGTTTCTGAGGATGATTGAACAGTTTGCTCTTCAGTTTTTACCTCAGGACAGATTAGGACAGCAGGTTGTTCTGGTCTTAATGACCAATCAGCTTTGCCTTTCATGGCCATGAAGACCAAACATTCGATTTTAATACATCAGTCAGTTTTGATTGTAACCTGCCCATTTTCCCCTTCCAGCGGCAGACAGCACGGGTGGTTTGCTTGGATGGCAGACGGCTGCATGGGTGTGTATTGTGCTTCACTGTCTTGTCAGTACAGACGTGAGAAACTGGAACAATTTCTGCATTTCAGAGTGAAGCGAAGGTCACTATGTGTCAGAACGTTAGCTTCAACGGTCTGAAATATCACCCAGCTCGATGATGAGGTGAAAGAGTGAGGCGATGTTCACAGTTGTGGTTGTGGTAGTAAACCATTAGGGGTGCAACGATACTCGTATCGATATTGAACCGTTCGATACAGTGCTTTCGGTTCGGTACGCATATGTATCGAACAATACAACATTTTAAATTTATTTTATCAACTTTCCTTCTGACGATGCTGTCTGTGTTGAGCGCTCAGTGGATCTGCGCTCGACAGTACAGCCTAGGCGGAGTAGTCGAACTCAGATTCACTGAGCGCAGTGCAAGCTAGCGAGACAGAAGCTAAGCTCATTGCAACATGGCAAACTGAACCTCCCCCACCCTCATTCAGATCTGGCGTTTGGAACTATTTTGGTCTTCATGTGATGTATGACCCTGAAGGTAAGCGCGTCATGGACTAAAGTAAAACAGGATGTCGGATGTGCCACGCAATGCTCAATTACATGGGTGGGAACTAGTGTGTTAGCGCAGTTAGCTCGTTAACGTGTTGGCCGTCCAGCCCCATGCACGGGGCGATCGGCGGTAGCTCGTTAACGGAGATTTGCCGTGTTGTGGCGTTAACGTCATTTCAGATTTACGCTGACAGCACTAGTGGGAACACAACGAATATGACTGCACATTTACGCCGACATCATCCTAGTGCAAAGACAAAAACAACAAGCGCGCATGCTACTAACTTTACCCGAGTCATTTAGACAGCCGTTAGCACATGATTCTCCTTATGGGACCTGATATGTTTAATATGCTGCTGAGAATATAGCCCAGAAGAAGCGCCTCTACCTGCTGTGTTCCAGCTACATGCTAACCAAGCATGCTAGCTGTCAGATTTGGCCCTGCAGCTCTGATGACTCATGAAAAATGTGGATGGTAACATGTTAAGTTAGTTTGGCTCCGGGGGGTGTAGATGTCCGCTTTAGTGTCTGACTTAAATGAGTCTAATTAGAACTGAGAGGAGGGGACTCCCCGCCTCCTGTGTTTGACGGCGTGGGACCGTCACAGGTGAAGGGGAGTACCTCCCCTTCACCTGTGACGGGGAGGTACAGGTGAAGGGGAGCAAAGCTCGATGGAAGTTTTCTGAGGTGTTGCCAATGTGATGGGGTTGGTGATTATTCATAGTTCTGTCTAATGGCTTGTATGAACCTCTTTCCTCCATCACACCTGCAGACATGCTGAGATTTTGGCTTTCGAGGAAATTTCCTGGAAAATGCTGATGCTTCCTCTGGCAGCGTAATTTCAGTTAGCTTAAGGGGAAATCTTTTGATCCAAAGGTGGAATATTTTCCGTTTACTGCCAATCATTATTGTTGAAAAGAGAGAATCAGAGAATGTTTAAACGTTTAATAATGAATCTGTTATTATGAAACAGCTGCCAGCACGTTAATAAGTGCTCCATTTTTGTGGGACCAGCTGACCGGAGTGAAGCTCGTAGCTTTCAACAGGCTTTCTGTGTCGTATCAGGAGTTTATCATTACTGTCAGTATTTCCTCTGTAGCAAACACACAGCAGCAATAACTGCTGGTATGAAGAGAATGATTAGAAAACCAAGAGACATGAAAGCAAAATGCTTTTTAAATAAAAACAGCAACAAATCCCATCCTTGTTTTAGCTTCAGGCTCCTGCAGATACTGTGCGTGACTGTCTGCAGTTAGTCTCAAATATCTCATGATCGCCCCGTGGAAGCATCCACTTCTTTTTTGTTTTATTGCTTTTTGCTCATATAAAACATGTCCTGAAATTATTCCACCTTCTTTGCCGTAGTGGAGAAACCAGTCATCATTTCCTCCGTCTTCCTGTTAGACTTTTTTCTTTCTAGTGTGAGCAAACCCATAATAAGAGCTTTCAGAGCATCGGTCGATTTAGTGCTGCTCTTTCCGAGTTCTGTTGGTTGCAATCCTGACTTCAGTTATGAGTAAACCTCCTGCCCCTGTCATGACAAAGCAGCTTGCATTGGTATTGACCGGATGTACGGTCACTAATGGATGTGAAGACTCTATCATTCTGCCTTGCACAAAAGCAAGGGTTCGCAGAAATGCACTCAGCCTCTGAGAGTGCACGAGGGAGCTTGGCCCGTGAGCTGCAGCGCCTGAAGGAAGGCCACGAGTCTGGTAGAGAGCCTCTTATACTAATGCACTTAGTCTCCAGAGAAAGCTGCGGAGAAGAGAGAGAAATGAGAGAGTGGAAGGAGGTGGCGGTTAAAAAAACTGAGAGAGCTTGAAAGCAGGAGGAGACGCGTGCTTTTGTGTGGAAACTCGCAGTGTTCGAGGCAGATAAGGAACAAAAAGACGGCGGCCGGGGGAAACGTGGAAAAGATGCGATCCAGGAGATACGGCAATGAGCCCGAGAGTAACGGTGGCAGTAAGCCATCAGATAGCAAAGGTTGGAGGTTAATAACTCAGTGAGGAGACAGGTGGAGGACAGTCTCAGCGGAGCGAAAAGAGCTTACGATGAGTGACGTTTACGATCCCGTCCTGCTGAGGGGATGTAACACGACACCCTGCAGCCGGGTTCACCTGTGAGGGTTCAGAATAAAACACGGATGACCAACATACAGTCGAAACATCCCAGCCTCGTGTGAAACGCTAAAGCGTCACGAGATGTCGGCACCAAGCCGTCAACAGGTCCTTTCACCCTGGATCGTCATTGTTCCAACTCGGGCTGCCACAAACGATTATTTTGATAGTCGACTAATCAGATCATCATCCATTGGACGTAAAACTACAGCTTATTGCACCAGCAGCATCTGCTCTTATATAACTATCATTAGCTTACAGCTTTAAGTGTTTCAGGTCTGTGCAAACTAAAAATAAAGACAAGATGATAGTTTATTAAATTTTAATGAAATTTGCAGATTGTTTCGGTGAAGTTTAATAAACTCCTTGCTTTCTAAAATATAACAGGACACCGGAGTAAATTCTCGAGCGTCTCACACTTCTGATAATCAGCTGTCTGCTTGACGTTTATTCAGCTGTGTAAAAACTATAACTTTAATCTCAGCCAAACCGATTTACTCAGGAACAAATAAAATACTAAAAAAAGCCAAACAATAACATTTTTAATTTATCTAAGTGACTCATATATATTTAACCTGAGTAGCGAAAGACGGCGGTGGGTTTGAAAACGATCTGCTGGGAGTCCGGTGTTCTCACGGCTCTAGTTAGCCTAGCCCCCGGCTAGCTATCGAGCTAGTGGGTAACAGACGTCTCCGAAAACGTCGGAGCGCTTTTGAAAATATGTGGTGTCCTGATAAACTGAGCAGATATTTGAGGTTTACACAGCTACATTCTCGCCTGAAAATATGTTAAACGTTTATTTTGTGACCCAGAAAGAATAATAAGAGTAATATTAAAACTAACTAGCTGCCGCCATTGTTGGAAACTGAGCTGGGCTGCGCTATGAATTCTGGGACACAGCTTCTTCTTCTTCGGGGTTTAACGGCAGCTGGCATCCTTGTACATGCAGTGCTGCCATCTTCTGTTTCAGTCCGTTATTACACTCTTAAATCCTGCTACTTATTCCTGCGTCTGTCACTATCTTACAAAGCTTCAAATGACGCGTCGACTATTAAATTACTCGTGAACGATTTTGATAGTCGACGTAATCGTGACTAGTCGACTAATCGTGGCAGCCCTAGTTCCAACGTATTGTAGGGAAGCTCAGATTAGATGAGGAAAAATGAAACATTTCAGCTTGCTGAAGGAAAGAAAATACAGGAAGTAAAGAGATCAGTGTTCATGAATATTTGTGCAGAGAGGCCTGAAAAAGCAGAACAAAACGAGCTGGTGTGCTATCTTGGATCTGGCGTGAAGCACTTCTGAGGTCCTCTGTTCTGTTTCTCTGCACCATTTGATATCACACAGCCCCACACTGAGCTCTGTTTTGGCACACATCAGCAACTTTGAGGTTTTGAAGCCCAGTTTTGTATCCTGATTCTTGAGGCGCTTTGTGAAATGGAGTCTCGTTATGAAGCTCACTTCCTTTCTGCAGAGGACGAGCGTGTCAGATTAAGCCCGAGCCCTTCTGTCTGCCTCGTAACACAAACCGCTAGCTGTCTTCTCAGCACGCCGATAGTATATTATAGAGCTAAAGTGATCTTTGTTCGGGTATTATACTGTACCCAGGCATGTGAAAGAGAAATTTCCTTTTGAGGGACTGTGCGCTTGTCACACAGCGGGACTGAAGAGGGATTGTTGCCCTGGCTGTTTGTTTCCTTCTTTCTTTTGTGCAGGATGATTTTTTTTTACCTATTTTTGTGCGCAGTCGCCTTTTGTTGTCTTAAAGAACTGCATAAAAATCTCTGCACATTTGGACAAGCAAGTAGATTTCATCTCTTTGTTTGCTAAGCTGCTTTTTGTGGTACGCTGACATGCTGCTGGTCAGGTCTGTGGAAAGCTTCAAATAAGGTTCCACTTTACTGCAGATGTTCCAGCCATGTTCCTGCTTTGTTTCCTCAAAAGGAAAGAGCTCCACGATCACTGCGTCCTGTGTTTGTGCTGAGGTAACTCACAGAGTCTTTCGGCATGTTGCGGTAGAATCGCGAGCCGTCGCCGTTGTTTGCCGAGGTGGATTTACATTTCAATTTAAAGAAATGACATGCTCTCCCCTCTCCTGTTATCTCTGTCAGCAAACATCAAACAGGACTCCGGTTTACTCGAGGTTCTCGAGGCCCTGCTGGTCGGCCTATAAAGCCAGCCGCGCTCTCCTCTCATCCGCATAATCGAGTTGAACACTTGCACGGCTTTCTCATATCTTATGTAGGAGCGAGCAGCCACTCGGATGCTCTCACAGCCCGGGGATCTGGGTCAAACAGCCCCGCCGATAACACTGAAGGGGACGGCTCACTTTTGTTTTTTCCTTTTTGGAGTTAAAGCAGGAAAACATCACTAATGTCAGACTGGGTTTGTTACCGGATCCAGCTCGTAGTCATTCTGCTGTCTAAAAAATCATTTTTTAATATTTTTTAAAAAGTCTCTGCATCATTTGAATCGTCATCTCTGGGTTAGCAGGCCTGAGATGCTCTGTGGTGGAGGCTGGGGGGGTCCATGTTGCCAACAGATGGGGTCAAAAGACAAGCGGCTAACTGCGGCTCCAGCAGCTGCTGCACATGTTCAATTTATGTTCTGTTAGGATGAACACTTATGTCAATGATGTCGGTGGCTGGCTTTGTGACAGGAGCCCTGCTGCCGTTTGTCACCAATCAATAAAAAGAATCGAAAAGGAAAAAGATGAGGAGCGGAAAAGGGCCCCGTCCACTGTTCCTGCATTCAGCTGTAAACAGAAACAGTCCGAGGACTAAATTCGATCAAATACATGGAGCCGTGGTGCTGCAGGTGATGGATGAGGAACGTGCTGCCTTGAACTCCGCGCAGCAGGCGACGTGCACGGCTCTGAAATCGTGCCTCTTTGTGCCTGGAGCATCATCACTATGGAAACGGACAACAATGTGTTGGTTTGAAAACACGAATCTTAACATTCGAGTCATCCGTGATCCGAGATAGGAAACGGCCTAAAGGTAAAACAAACGGGAAGATTAGACATGGATCGATAAATCATAATTGGAAGAGAAACCTTTAAACAACCTTTTTAGTGCCGCAGACAAAACAAAACAGATTTGTTTTACTTATTTAGACCAATTAATTATTATAAAGTGGTTTGATTTTGCAGCCTAATCCTCTAATAATCTAATCAAGTAATAATACTGAGTGTTCAGAATAAGGGGAATAGGGGGCGTGGCTGTAGCCCTGGAGCCTGTGGTAGGCACGCCTGCAGGGTGAGTCTGACAGTAGGTGCCTCTCTCCATCGCTTACAGGACGATTATTAAACAGATCAATAAATGCTTTTGTGATTCTGGTTGATAAGAGACCAGATAAGAGACCTAGTGACTGATGCCAGTCACAGGTGGCATCAGTCACTAGAGAAAAATGAGTTTTCCCCTACCAAGAAAGGCTCTCCAACCTCTTGCCAACCAGCTGGCAAGTGGTCCTTGCTTCTGTGAGGTGAAACTGGTCGTAGCTACTGCACAAAATTTTTCTGCATTGCTTTAGTTGCATATTCCCGCAGCCACCCGTCGTTTGTATGCAAGATAACAGCTTGTCTGCAACCTACTCGCTGAGTGCTCATGAAACAGTGACAAGTGGGAAGTGGAAAATGAGAGCCCTGCCCTTCAAAGTAAAAGCTGCACCCTTGAATCATGTTGTTTCCAGCAGTAAGGCCCAGCTGTGTTTTATTGCTGCTCTGTGTTGGCAAGTGTTTGCAGACAAGTTGGTGCTGTCCATACAACCTGCTAGCAACCAAAGCAATCACGAGGTGGTTTTTGGTGCAGTGACCAGTTTGCAACCAGTTTGACTTTTGGAGGTTGCTGCATATTCACCAACCAGTTGGGGAATACTAATTTTCTCGTCTCGTGACCAGAGCTGGCAGCAGGTCACTGGTCTCTGGATGACTGAGGCCTGAGGCCACGTGCAGACGTGCAAGTGGTTTAGAAATGGTTTGAGTGTACATGCAGTCTGACCCTCGTGGTTGTGTCAGTTCTTTCTCCGGATCAGGACTCCAGGCTGTTTTCATGCTTGTTTTGTCTCATTAGAGGTTTTATGAAACATAATGTTGGATCAGTATTGCTCTGACTCTTCCAGCACCTTCTTTGATTCTTTTTCTCTGTGCAAGCTTGTGTTTCAGACTAGTGTTTGTGACTGTAAGTTTTTCCTGCTCGTCGACTCAACAGCTCTTCAGTTTTGTAATCTGTCGGTTTGTTGCCCACCCACTGTGACACCACTTCTGAACTCCAACTTTTGCTTTAGCTGAGTGTATGTTTCATGGTTTTTTGATTGGAGAAACAAGTTGCACCTTTGCACCTCAGAGAGAATCAACATTTGGGGGATGAAATGCTAAGAACTGGATACAGAAACCTCACAGGATCGTCTGTTCACATAGAATCATTTCAGAGTGAGGAGATCGGGCCCTTTAAATCTACGTGTCGTGTGCTGATGGTGACTCATTGATCCGTCCAACATAACCTTTTGCTGTGAATCCACATCAGGACAAAAAGTTATTCCTGCTCATGTTTGCATGTTGAAAATCTCATCGACCGACAACATGAGCTCTGTTTTCTGTGTCTCGTTGGCTTTGAGTCTCCGGTGCTCTCTTTGTGACGGCCGTGCTGATTCCTTTTGGAGGGTGAACCCATAGCTGCATGGCTGTCTCCAATCTGATGGTGGAGTCTGCAGGTTTTATTCTCGATGGACTTTAGATCACCACGCTGTCTTCTCTTTCCCCTCACATCCCAGCCAGTCGTGGTGTATTCCTGCTCCACCCTGAGCCTGGAGGATCCTTCCCGTTTGTCACTTGACTCACATTTCAAGTTCAATAAAGTTCAATAAATGCATAATGTTTACGTTAACAGGCAATCATGTTAGATGACTGAGATTACATTTGTTGATAAAATGATCACAATTTTAGCTTCAGTCGAACGTTTCCTCTGGATTGTTGACAAACTCGCATGTGATCCGTTTCCAGCGAGACACAAATATAGAAAATTGCGCAGGGTGCTTTCTGGCCATCGGGCTGCTTTTAATAAAACGGCTGAATGAAATCTGCACCTGTTCCTGCCACCGTGTCATCACGGTCAAGCTCTCTGAAGGCTTTTATTTACCAAGCGTCTGGAAATGGCTCTTTTCAATCACGTAGAGCCGAGCGTGTGCGTTTGAGGACATGCCTGTGCATTCATTACTGAGCGAGTGTGTGTGATGTATCTGACCTACGGTTGACACACAAGCTCTGCTGATTCCCTCTGCGATGCACGAACCGAGATGAGTCTCGCTTGTGAACATATGAGGATTGAGCTCAGAGGCTGTGGGTGGAGCTTTGGCCTGTTAAGGTGGATGAAGTCTGAGGTTTGTTTCAAAGTAAAGTGTGAAACGTCTGCGGTCTAACACAGACTTTTGTGTCTTTCGTGGTTCTTCTGTGTGATCGACGTCCCTCAGCTGCTGGTTTCACACTGATGATGTTCGTCGATCCTTTGCCACGGAGCTCCTGTGTTTAGGACAGTAACGTGGTTTCAACAGGACGTTGTGGGTGCAGATAACTCGGTGTTTACACGTGGCTTTAATAAGTCTGTGCTTCTAACTGATTCTGTTTGATATAATTCTTCCAAGTGAGCAAGTAAAAGAAGCTGCGTCACTACATTTACACTCTTTTCTACAGTTCGCATACCGCAACAACAGGTCCACTGATGATGCCATAGCCCTGACACTACACACTGCCCTGTCACACCTGGAGAAGAGAGACACGTATGTGAGGATGCTGTTTGTAGATTACAGCTCAGCATTCAATACCATCGTTCCCTCGAAGCTGGACAGGAAACTGCAGGATCTAGGACTGAGCAGCTCCCTCTGCAGCTGGATCCTTAGCTTCCTGTCTGACAGACGCCAGGTGGTCAGACTGGGCAGCATCAACCTCATCCCCCATCACACTGAACACTGGTGCTCCACAGGGGTGTGTACTGAGCCCTCTCCTATACTCACTCTACACCTACGACTGCACAGCCACTAACAGCTCCAACATCATTGTGAAGTTTGCAGACGACACTACAGTGGTGGGTCTTATCACCAACGGTGATGAGACGGCTTACAGGGAGGAGGTCAGCGCCCTGACCCACTGGTGTCAAGACAACCATCTCACCCTCAACGTCGCAAAGACAAAGGAGTTGATAGTGGACTTCCGGAGGTGCAGAGAAGTACACACCCCCATCACCATCAACGGCGCTGCTGTGGAGAGAGTGAGCAGCTTCCGGTTCCTTGGTGTACACCTGGCTGAGGATCTTACGTGGTCAGTACACACAAACAAAACAGTGAAGAAGGCGCAGCAGCGCCTCTTCTTTCTCAGGAGACTGAAAAGATTCGGCATGAGCCCCCGCATCCTCAGGACCTTCTATCACTGTGCCATTGAGAGCATCCTCACTGGATGCATCACCACCTGGTATGGCAACAGCACCGCCTACAACTGCAAAGCTCTCCAGAGAGTAGTGCGGTGCTCTGAACGGATAATTGGAGGTGAGCTTCCCTCCCTCCAAGACATCTACAGGAAGCGGTGCCTGAGGAAAGCGGGGAGGATCATCAAGGACTCCAGTCACCCCAGCCATAAACTGTTCAGACTGCTTCCATCAGGAAGGAGGTTCTGCAGCATCCGGTCCCGTACCAGCAGACTGAGAGACAGCTTCTTCCACCAGGCCATCAGACTGCTGAACACGTCATAGACACCTCAGCTTCACTACTGGAACTTCAACATTATGCACTCCACACTGTATATAAATGCCACTGTTTTGCACATATTCAACTCTGTATATTTTATTTTATTTATTTTATATATTTTATTTATTGTTTACTCTATTTAATTTGTAAAATATATGTACACACACACACACACACACACACACACACACACACACACACACACACACACACACACACACACGTAGAAAAATATTTAGTATACACATCCAGAAATGCATACACTATTATATATTGTACATATATTTATTAGTTTCAGGTTGGCCATTCTTGTATTTTGCTCGTTTGTGTTGTTGTATTTTGCACAACTCTGTTGCTTGTGAAGCTCGCACACAAGAATTTCACTCACATGTGCTGTACCAATGTACCTGCACATGTGATGTGACAATAAAAGTGATTTGATTTGATTTGATTTGAGAAAACAAAAGAAAACAATTCTTCCACACTCGCTGCACCTTTTTAGGAGAAGGACTTTATTAATCCTTGGTCAGTACCCTGGATTAATAAAGACATTAACAATCTAGAAATACAATCCCAGAGGGCAGAGATGGAAGACGACGAATCTTCAAGTATGTTATCGAGAAGTTAAAGACTCACTAACAGTGATTAGGCTCACAGGCTGTCTTTTAAATCCTGTGAATTTAAATCAGAAATCAGCAGCAGAAAAATAACAACATAAAATCCAAAATAGTGGTTCTGGATTCTTTTATCGATGCGCCCGGCCCAGTCGTTTCTCTTTCATGCCAGTCTCTGTGGATGAGCTTGTAAGTACTGAGCCACGACTGAAACGCTCGTCAAACAGCGTTGATAACATGCTTCCAAAATTTCTGTGTGAACTTCTGGATGTCACCGCCCTAAGACAACAAGCTTGGCCCTCCATCCATCTGACTGCAACAAGGGCTGTTCGAGATGAGCTGCGATAAGACGCACAGCAGTCCTGACGCTTATGAGGGTAACAAAGGATATTTAAAGAATTATTGATTCTGGTGAAAAGGCTCTTCTTGTCCTGTTTGACTGCAGTGCAGTGTTTTGATACAGCAGACCATAAAACTGATGGAGAAGCTACAGCACTGGGTTGGCATACTGGGACAGCTGTGGGTTAGGTCATATCTGACTGTTTCTGGTTTCCATTGGCGACCACAGCTCAAACCGTGGAGCCGTTCGGGGGTCTGCACTAGGACCCATCCCTTTGTCGTTCCTTATGCTTCCATTGGAACATATTATTTAAGGGAAATAACATTTGTTCCGCTGCTATAGTGATGACACACAGCTCTATGCCCCAATGAAATTCACTGAATCACCAAACCTCTCCAAACTTAAAAACGATCTAATTGATATTCCGAAATTTATTTATTTTATTTTTTTTGTCCAAAAAAACCAAAATGTTCGTTATTGGTTCAGACAAGTTGCATTAGCATCCAGTCCTCTTTGTTCCTTTGTAGAGCTGGGCGATATAAGATTTTTTCATATCATGATATGTTTTTTTCATTTCAGGCGATAACGATATCTATCACGATATAAGCCAAATAACTATATTTGTAAGATTTAAATGTGCCGTTGCTCACAAGTAAAATGTGAAATAATCAGCAGCTTGTTTTGATTTAAATATTTATTTCCCATAATAAGTTCAACAGGGTAGATGTAAGGCAAGGCAAGGCACGGCAAGGCACGGCAAGTTTATTTGTACAGCACAATTCAACAACAAGGTGATTCAAAGTGCTTTACAGAGACATTAGAAACAAGAACAAATAAAAAGCATGATTTAAAATTGATTAAAACAAGCAAATAAACTAACTAACTAATTAACAAACAAACAAACAAAACAGTATATAAAATCAAAACAGATAAAATCAGAACAGTAGATAAAATCAGTAGTTAAATGTAAGTTTTGAAATTTAAGCTTAAAGTGTGGATTTGGTGCTTTATTCAAATGCAGCTGAGAACAGGTGAGTCTTCAACCTGGATTTAAATAAACTGAGTGTTTCAGCTGATCTGAGGCTTTCTGGGAGTTTGTTCCAGATATAAGGAGCATAAAAGCTGAATGCAGCTTCTCCATGTCTGGTTCTGACTCTGGGAACTGATAAAAGACCGGATCCAGATGACCTGAGGGATCTGGAAGGTTCATACTGGGTCAGGAGGTCATTGATGTATTTTGGTCCTAAACCATTCAGAGCTTTATAGGCCAGCATCAACAGGACTGTACGGAGTTTCTCCAACAACAAACCTTGGATTACCCCAGAAATTAAAGCTGTCCTCAAGCAGAAGAGGAGGGCCTTCAAATCCAAAGACAAAGAGGAGTTGAAAAGGGTGCAGAGAGAGTTGAGGGGACTGATAAGGAATGGGAAGGACAGCTACAGGCAGAAGATGGAGAACCAGCTTCAACAAAACAACGTTGGTGAAGTCTGGAGAGGCCTCAGAACCATCTCAGGCCACAAACAGCAGAACTCTCTGCCTGGGAGGGATGTGAGATGGGCAAATGAACTGAATCATTTCTTCAACAGATTTGACTCAGCCATGAGGCAGTCTGCAACATCGGCTGCAGACTCACCCACCCCCACTGCTGCTGTTCCACCTCAGACACTTCACACCTCCTCTATTCACCCTGCTCACTCCCCCCCACCCCCAACAACAGCATCCAATACACACTCAACACAAGGCTCCAGCCTGTCTCTCTCAACCACCCAGGTTAGGAGGGAACTGAGGAGGATTAATGGCAAGAAGGCAGCGGGCCCAGATGGCATCAGCTCGAGGGTCGTCAGGTCCTGCGCGGACCAACTGTGCGGGGTGATGGAGCACCTCTTCAACCTGAGCCTGAGGTTGGGAAGAGTCCCACAGCTCTGGAAAACCTCCTGTGTTGTACCAGTGCCAAAGACTTCACGCCCCAAGGACCTCAACAGCTACAGGCCGGTGGCTCTGACATCCCACCTGATGAAGACCCTGGAGCGGTTGGTCCTGGCTCAGCTTCGGCGCCTAACAAGCTCATCACTGGACCCACTTCAGTTTGCCTACCAGCCTGGCATTGGAGCGGATGATGCCGTCATTCACCTCCTACATCGTTCCCTCGCTCACCTGGAGACCGCTGGAAGCACTGTGAGAATCATGTTCTTTGATTTCTCCAGTGCCTTCAACACTATTCTTCCCTCGGTTCTGAAGGACAAGCTGGAGAACTCTGGAGTGGACCATCACCTCACTACCTGGATCCTGGACTACCTCACCGACCGACCACAGTATGTGAGGACTCAGGGCTGTGTGTCGGACAGGGTCGTCTGCAGTACGGGGGCCCCACAGGGAACGGTTCTGGCTCCGTTCCTCTTCACCATCTACACTGCAGACTTCTCCCACAACTCCACCCAGTGCTTCCTGCAGAAGTTCTCTGATGACTCTGCAATAGTCGGCCTCATCACTGATGGGGACGACAAGGAGTACAGAGGACTGACTCAAGACTTTGTGGACTGGTGCCAGCTGAACTACCTCCAGATCAACGCCAGTAAAACCAAGGAACTGGTGGTAGACTTCCGCAGGCACAAGCATTCTCCACTGCAACCACTGAACATCCAGGGTATGGACATTGAGGCTGTGGACAGCTACAGGTACCTTGGTGTTCATCTGAACAACAGACTGGACTGGACTCATAACTCAGACGCCCTCTACAGGAAAGGGCAGAGCAGGCTGTACCTGCTGCGGAGACTCAGGTCGTTTGGAGTGGAGGGCCCACTCCTGAAGACCTTCTATGACTCTGTGGTGGCTTCTGCTATCTTTTATGGCGTGGTCTGCTGGGGCGGCAGCATCTCTGCTGGGGACAGGAAGAGACTGAACAGGGTGATCCGAAGGGCCAGCTCTGTTCTAGGATGCCCTCTGGACCCAGTGGAGGTGGTGAGTGACAGGAGAACGGCGGCTAAGCTGTCATCCCTGATGGACAACATCTCCCACCCCATGCAGCAGACTGTGACAGCACTGAGCAGCTCCTTCAGTGGGAGACTGCGGCACCCACGGTGTGGGACGGAGAGATTTCGCAGGTCTTTCCTCCCCACTGCTGTCAGACTCCACAACAAAGACTTTAACTGAACAAACACACACATCCACACATGTGCAATAACACTAAGTGCAATAATCTTTTCTGGCATCGTTGTATTTTTACTCAGTTGTATATAGTATTTGTATTCTATTTTTATCTTATTGTATATTTTTATTTTATTTTATTCTACTGTATATAGTATATTATTTTATTCTATTCTGTACAGCTGTGTACTGTATTTATTCTTATTGTATTCTAATTTTTGCGTCATAACTTTTGCACTGTCCACTTCCTGCTGTGACAAAACAAATTTCCCACGTGTGGGACTAATAAAGGTTATCTTATCTTATCTTATCTTATCTTATCTTATCAGAACTTTAAAGTCTATCCTCTGACGGACAGGCAGCCAGTGTAAAGACCTCAGAGCTGGACTGATGTGGTCCACTTTTTTGGTCTTAGTGAGGACTCGAGCAGCAGAGTTCTGAATGAGCTGTAGTTGTCTGACTGATTTTTTAGGTAGACCTGTAAAGATGCTGTTACAGTAATCAAGCCTACTAAAGATGAATGCATGGACTAGTTTTTCCAGGTCCTGTTGAGACATCAGATCTTTTATCCTTGAAATATTCTTGAGGTGATAGTAAGCTGACTTTGTTATTGTCTTAATGTGTTTTTCTAAGTTTAGGTCTGCATCCATCACTACACCCAAATTTCTCGCCTGGTTTGTGGTTTTTAGATGTATAGATTGAAGTTCTCTGGTGACCTGTAATCGTTTTTCTTTGGCGCCAAAGACTATTACTTGAGTTTTGTTTTTGTTTAGCTGGAGAAAATTGTGGCACAACCAGTCATTGATTTCCTCAATGCATTTACCAAGAGCCTGTACAGGGCCTCGGTCTCCTGGTGACATTGTGATATATATTTGTGTGTCATCTGCATAGCTGTGATAGTTTATTTTGTTGTTGTTTATAATCTGTGCCAGTGGGAGCATGTAAATGTTAAACAGAAGGGGTCCCAAGATGGAACCTTGGGGAACTCCACATGTGATACTTGTCTGCTCAGATGTGAAGTTACCTATTGATACAAAGTATTTCCTGTTTTCTACGTATGTTTTGAACCAGTTTAGTACAGTTCCTGAAAGACCTGTCCAGTTCTCCAGTCGTTTGAGTAATATGTTGTGGTCAACTGTATCAAATGCTGCACTGAGATGTACTTAAGGAACACGAGACTTTTTCAGATAAATAAAGGCAAATATTGCAAACTACACAAAAGGCAGCCGCTAAAGCGTTTAAGTTTCAAAATAGAACAAATGAAACAGACTAAACTGTCAATTCCACTTAGAAACAAAATATTAATTCTAAAAATAAATCTTAGTTTGTTTTACAGAAGAACAGACAAAACTGACTAACTTTTGTCAATATCAAATAAACTGAGAACTAAAAGGAAATTCTCAATCTCTCCTTGTTGTATAGCTGAGCTTTTCAAACAGTTTTAACAGTTACTTTAGTCTGACAAAAGCCGAATGACGAATCAGCGCTTCCAGTCAGAGACTGAGCTGCACCGCTTTATTGTATTTCCAGACTTGCTTTCGGCACAATTTACAGTGAACGCTACTCTGTTTGACTTGAAATAGCAGAAATACCTTCACACTACGGAACTTCTGTGGCTCTTCCGTTCGACAATCTCTCCGGCATTGGAACCATCATCTGTTTTCTCTTCGGTCACGCTCGGTTGATTTTTCTCTAGTCGGCACACTCATTTCCTCCATTACCCGGGCGGCACGGCAGCTGGCTGCTTCCCAAACAAATACACATGTGCGGCTTGGCACTTGTGCTGTACGTAACAAGTCACGTGACTCGATGCTGCGGCTGTGATTGGTTCGGCTCTGCGCTACTTAATTTGGATTGGCTGTTCTTTTTTTTTCTTTTTTTTTTAAGAGGACAAGAGCGGCGAGGTCTATCGCAATAGTTTAATTTTTCTATCGAGAAAAAGTTATATCGCGATACATATCGTTATCGTTCTATCGCCCAGCTCTAGTCCTTTGTCAGTAAAATCAGCTGTCAGAAAGCTCGGTGCTATTTCATTCAAACCTTTTGAGAAACATGAGCTCGCCTAATCCTGCTACCATCACGAGGGATGATCAGTACTGAAGTTTAGAGATGGTCAGATTATCATTCTGGCATTTATTTCCTCTCAGATTATAGTAATGGTCTTTTACCAGCTGTAGACTTCATACTGTGCAAAATGCAGCAGCCAGACTTGTTACAAAAACTAAGGAAGCTGAACATATCGGTGTTGACTCTGTACTGGCTGTACATTACTTCAAGAACTGATTTTAAGACTTTGCTTGTTACTTTTAAAGCCCTTCAAGGCTCCTGAATATACTCAGACTGCAGCTCTCATACCAGCCATTGTGCATCAAGTGATCGTCGGGCAGAACTCTGCTAACTCACGTCCTGCTTAAAGACAAAGTGTTTGATGTCGGGGCTCCTCGCTGTGGACTGACTCGCCCGAGAGAGTCCGGCTGCACTCGTGACTGTCTTCTTCTAAATCACTGCTAATTTATTGCAGTAGACTCAGATTGGATGTTATTCTTAGTTTGACACTAAACTCGAGTCTTGCATCGGTTATTTTAATCCATGTAGCTAATTTTTATCATTTCCTCCTTGTTTGTTCTTTTATTCTGTGTTTCTGGGAAGTAACGCTGGTTTTGATAACAAACAGACTTTATTAATATCTTATGATGCAATTGTCTGACCAGTGATATGATGCTAACGTGTCAGTGTGCTGACAGACCATCCAAGGAGTGTGAGCTGTGTCCGGGCAGATAAATTAAAGTAATTCAAATTGCATGAAAGTACTTTGGTCAACATCAAATTATTATTACTACAATAATACTATTGTTATATTTATTATTATTATTATTATTATGCTGTTGTTGTTGACTATTTTTAACCTTGTTTGTATTGTGGACATACATATTCATTGATCAGTGGAAAAACTTGTTATTATTTAAATGATCTTAAAACCTTTAATTTAGCCAAAAAAAGCAGAACTGATGTGTTTTGTATCGACCTCGTGTGCACATATTTCTGTGTATAATATATGTGTGTGTGTGTGTGTGTGTGTGTGTGTGTGTGTGTGTGTGCGCACATATATATATGGACACACACACACACACACACACACACACACACACACACACACACACACACACACACACACACACACACACACTCACTTTAATTCAGGCAGATTCCTTAACTTTGGAATAAAGTTCATGTGACTCATCCGCTTTACTCGAAATAAACAAACTAGCTTCAGGCAACAAGCTGCATAATTTTTTAAGCAGGTCGAGCTCATAAAGTTTTACAGTATTTTTCCATTTATGAAAGAAAAGAAGCAGAACATTTAATACATGCCCCACAGATGCGTACGATATGAACACAGTATTATAAATGAGACATAATTCATAAATAGATAAAAATGCATCAGTGCCATCCTGTAAAGTCTCCAACACTAATAGACTCGAACTGTCCCACGTATGAATAAATAAAGACGATTTTTAGCCTAATAATGAACCAGTGTGGTTTCAGGAGGCATCAGGCAAAAATATCACATCTGTAAATCTGACTCAGATCAGCTGCTCTCTCTCTCTCTCTCTCTCTCTGTCTCTCTCTCTCTGTGTCTCTCTCTCTCTGTGTCTCGCTCTCGCTCTCTGTCTCTCTCTCTCTGTGTCTGTGTCTCTCGCTCATTCATATCGTCATGACGAGAAACTGCAAAATGGCCGTCAGGCCGTCAAAGGGCTTCTTGTTAGGATAAATTCGCGCACAGAGGTGACGCTGCTTTGATTGGGAACTCATTTGTGTGTGTGTGTGTGTGTGTGTGTGTGTGTGTGTGTGTGTGTGTGTGTGTGTGTGTGTGTGTGTGTGTGTGAATGCATGACTTCTCGTGACGCACACTCCATTCTTACTCACACAGTCGGGACTTTTTTGTATGCAGTGTGTGGATGTGTCGTGTGTTTGGTGGACGTGTGCACACAGAGCTGCTCTGTGTCCCGACGCCTTCGTGTCACAAGGCCGAGCTTTGTCTGCCTCCCTCTGACTGGAATCCTTTCTCCCTTTCTACTTTCCCCAGTAGTTCACTTTGTCTGTTATTAAGCTTTGACAAGCAAATAAATGTGTTTATCACCCAGAGGAACATCGAGTCAATAACTCGTTCCCCAGAATCTCTCCCATTAACATTTAGCTTGAATTTGTCATGATTTACAGCAAAGTAAGAGGCTTTCTTCATGCTGACTACACTCACAGTTTCAACGTTGTGTAATTTAGTTCTGTGGTTGTTCTTTATTTGAATGTGAATCACTCGGTGGAGACTTTATTTCCAGGGAAAACAGCCGTAACTAAACGGTGGCGGACGCAGTAAACACAGACTGTAGATGAAAGGTGGACATAGCCACAGTAATGTCATCTGCGGGTCAGCGTCAGGCCTCGAGCGCTGTTTTCACCGAAGCTGCATGCAGTAGCATCGTGTCAGTCACAAGGCCGGCCCTCTGTGGAGCATGCCCGGCCTTTTTCCTTTTGCTGAAGCTAATTAGGCCGTAACTTCCAAAAAGAACGTCGGGTTCTGTTCAGGAAGACTTTAGTGACCAGTAAATTCATCAGGTGACTGTTAACAGATCTCACAGATCGATGGAGACGCAGGACTGTGTTCCTGCCTGATTAGGTCACATGTCATCACTCCATCGCTCCAGAATCTTCCAGCTCTGGCTCTCGTCCACAGCACGTCTTTGTCCTGTCTTGCTTCTCTCACAGCAGATGGCCCCGCCCCTCCCTGAGCCTGGTTCTGCAGGAGGTTTCTTCCTGTTAAAAGGGAGTTTTTCCTTCCCACTGTCACCAAAGTGCTGCTCATAGGGGTCATATGATTGTTGGGTCTTTCTTTGTATTATTGTAGGGTCTACCTTACAATATCAAATATATGTTGTTGTGATTTGGCGCTGTATGAATAAAATTGAATTGAAAAATGTGGGTTTAAGCGATACAGCTAACTTAGAGGTTAGGTTCGAATTCTCTCCATGTTTTCATGAATCATCACATCATTTATGTAAATCGGTCAGCTGCACATTCCTGCCGCCAATCGTCTGTACTGCCACATCCTAGAGTTGCTCTCCTGGGTTCAGACATGCTGTCTGCAGAAGGTTTCACTTTAGCTTTGTGCAGCAGCAGACATTAAATGATGATAAAATGTGGCCGTAGAGGGATGCAGGGGTGGTCAGACTGGATTCAGACCAGGGGCTGTTCCCGTTTGTCTGTTTTACACCACGTCATCGCCTCGGTCATGACTTCTCCTTACTGTGACCCAGAAATCAGCTCGTCTTTATTCCTCTAGGAGACAGGATGCACAGGTGGAGACAGGATGCACAGGTGGAGACAGGATGCACAGGTGGAGACAGGATGCACAGGTGGAGACAGGATGCACAGGTGGAGACAGGATGCACAGGTGGAGACAGTCTTTCCATGAACCGGCTCGACCGTCTGCAGCCTCAACGTTGGTCCGAGCTGCTTTTCTGCTCACGGTTGTAAACAGTGATCCTCTGAGTTAGTGTAGCTGATCTCTTCAGCTCAAAGCAGTCTGACCTTTGACCTTTTTCATCATTAGGGGGTTTCAGTCTACAGAGCTTCTGTTTTTCACTGTTCTGTGTAAGATCTGTGGTTAAAAGCAGTATCGATAACCGATCAGTGAAATTTACATTATTTCTTCTTTCCCCAGTAAATTCAACATCTTTGGAGTTTTAACTGAAGATCCGACAGCGCCACCTTCACGCCTCGGCTTTGTTAACGATGGCTCCTGAAAATTATGATTTTTTTTTTTTATTCCACTTTTGTGGATGTTTCAAACTCTGTTATTCAACAAAATGATTTTTCAAGTAGTCGACGGTGAAACCGGCCTCTCCACGGCTCGGGCACCGAGACGGACACAAACACATTTTTGATTAAATTATAAAGACCCAAACAATATGGATTAAAGCTGGAGCTCGGCCTAATTAGTAATCGGGTTATCCCGCTCTGCATGATGGCGTAATGCTCTATTGTCTTTGCACGTCCACATACGTGTAGTTTTCACATCAAAGAATGTGTAGAGTGGGATTATGCATTTAATCCTCCTTCAGATTGAAAGTGGAGACACTCAAAGGCTGGCAGTGCAGTAAAAGGATGATAATTATGAGTGTCTCTGTCTGACAGCGTCTCTGAAACGCCACATGTGCTTATTATTAGATGAGTGGATGTGCTTTTATTCCAATGATTTCCAGTTTCAGACCGCTGACTCACCGTGGATTTGACGTGCTGATTTTTCACTTTTAGCTTCAGTGGTTTTGCAGCTTGAGAAAAAAAAGTCTCAAGTCCGGGGTTCAAAGCTTGGCTACGACTCATTGCCGTCTTATCGGGTGGAGGTTTTTCGGTGCTTTCGGATGTGTTTTGGGCACGAAAGTCCATCAGATATGTGAGAATACTTTCACAGTAACAAGCCATCTTATCATACGTATTCCTTTCACATGCAGCGTGTTTATGAGAGCAAATAACATCCCATTTCCTCCAAGAACACTCCGGCTGGCAGAAGGAAAGAAAGATGGGAGGCAGACAGCAGGATTGGGTGGTAAGGGCGTGTCTGCGAGATGAAGGAAATTGAGAGAGAGCTGAAGTTGGAGAGGATGCGAGAGAGACACGGCAAAGAAGGGAGGGAAACAGATAAACCAAACAGCAGGGGTATGGGAAGCAAAAGCCTCTGTGATAAATGACAGAATGATTGAATTGGAGAGATAAACTGAAAGAGAGTCGGAGATGGAAAAAGGATGACGAGACTCGATACGCTTTTGGAAATTATTTAAAGGAAAATTCATTCCCAGTGAAATCTAGCAGATACTTAAGAGAGAAATTAGGAGAAAGGGGGAGCCATAAAAATGAAAAGCACAGAGGAAGATGAAGGAAGGAAGGAAATGTAGCTGGAGGGAGCTGGCACACGGACAGGAGGTGCTTCATTCCTCTTTCTCTGTTTAATCGGCTAATGCACTCTCTGGATCCTGCTAAGGGGATGATGGGAAGGAGGCAGGAAAAAGGAGGAGAAAGAGAGGGCGGTGTGCTAATTAGAGCTTGACGTCAGCCTTCATAAAGGATGGAGAGGACTGAAGGATGGCCGATAGGTGGGTGGGTAGAAGATTGAACTAATGACACGAGGGGTTAATGGATGGAGGGTTGGGTGGGTGGAGCAGGAGGTCTCCTCAGCACTGCCTGTGGAGAAAAAAGGTGCAAGACAGATTATTTGGACATGCTTTGTGGCTGGACGGATTTAATGGTGCTCCGTGGAGCACATCAATAAATCATCGGCACGTACGCTACATTTGGAGACATTAGTGCAGTTGCAATGAATAAAACAATATCTGAGAAGTATGGTAACATGTTGTCCAGCTTTTAATAATGAAGGAATACGTCTGGATCCTTCTAGAAACCAAACCAGCAGCGGTTTGATAAACCAAAGCTGTCGTGCTTATTTCCAATCATAGCTTTCAGACATCGATGTGATTGTGCTGGCCTCGTGTGGCTTTGTGTGACCCTGTGGGGCCTCGTGTGACCCTGTGTGGCCTCGTGGGGCCTCGTGTGGCCTCGTGGGGCCTCGTGTGACCCTGTGTGGCCTCGTGGGGCCTTCTCAGGTCATTGTCTGAAACGAACTGTTTAAAACTGTCTTCTGATTGGCTGGGCCTTATAAGCAGAAGATTTGAATAGCAGGTGGGTGGAGCTTCTGAGTGACCGTAGTAATGGGACCTGCTTTGACTGACGGCACTCGTGGTCGGAGTTTCGAGCAGTCGGAGCTTTTGGCTCCGTTCATAACCGAGCTCATTATTAGAAACTGGCCAACCTTTAGATTCTTGGTTCTTTTTGCACTCATGAATAGAAATATACGATCCTTTCTACCACCTAAACAGACAGACCCATCCTGTAATAGCTGAC